>NC_041402.2:161998844-162078844 GCF_900747795.2 Erpetoichthys calabaricus | reverse complement strand
ACCTTTTTAGTAAAAGGCGAGCTTTTAAGCCTGAGAAATCACCCCGTAAATGCACACGTTTAATTGCATGTGTTAATATGTATGCTTACACAGTATTAAAAGACACTCAAAAATTAACGTCATTTACCATCAGCCACGGTGCCTTTAGTTGTGAGAAGCAGATCATAGAATGATTGAAAATAGTTTTGCATTTACCTTTTTAGTAAAAGGCGAGCTTTTAAGCCTGAGAAATCACCCCGTAAATGCACACGTTTAATTGCACATGTGTTAATATGTATGCTTACACAGTATTAAAAGACAGTCAAAAATTAACGTCATTTACCTTCGTTCCCGCGTTTGACTCGTGCTGTAAATCTCTTCCTTGTTTTTAGTTCACGTGATTACGTAGGAGGCGTGATGACGCGATACGTGACTCCGCCTCCTCCATTACAGTATATGGACAAAAAATATGTTCCAGTTATGACCATTACACGTAGAATTTCGAAATGAAACCTGCCTAACTTTTGTAAGTAAGCTGTAAGGAATGAGCCTGCCAAATTTCAGCCTTCCACCTACACGGGAAGTTCGAGAATTAGTGATGAGTGAGTCAGTCAGTCAGTCAGTCAATCAGTCAGTCAGTCAGTCAGTGAGGGCTTTGCCTTTTATTAATATGTATATATATATATATATATATATATATATATATATATATATATATATATAGTTTAAATTACTCATTTGCTGCAACAATTGCTCTCACATATAATGCACTACTTTAATGTGAAGTGTGTTTACAGTATGTTTAATGCACTTCTTAAATGTTAGAAGGTAATGGCAACATATTAGTTGTTTATAAGGTTTGCATATTTACAGTAAATAAAATACTATATTGTTTACTTAGATTACATACCAGTTTATTATAGTTTCATACCTAGAGAAAAAATGTTATATCTTTTTTTGTCTTCGCCCACACAAAAAGACATCACCAGATCAAGTGTCATTGCTGGTAACATCAAATGTGTCAGTGTGTGACATCAAGGATCTTTTACTGTCATTCTAACATCCATGTGCAGAAAAGAAATTCAGTACTCAGGTCTTAGTATATTAAACAGTACCCATAAAAACACAAAAAAATACAAAAAAAAAAACTACAGTTAGGTCCATAAATATTTGGACAGAGACAACTTTTTTCTAATTTTGGTTCTGTACATTAGCACAATGAATTTTAAATGAAACAACTCAGATGCAGTTGAAGTGCAGACTTTCAGCTTTAATTCAGTGGGATGACCAAAACGATGGCATAAAAATGTGAGGCAACTAAAGCATTTTTTTAACACAATCCCTTCATTTCAGGGGCGCAAAAGTAATTGGACAAATTAAATAACTGGAAATAAAATGTTCATTTCTGATACTTGGTTGAAAACCCTTTGCTGGCAATGACAGCCTGAAGTCTTGAACTCATGGACATCACCAGAGGCTGGGTTTCCTCCTTTTTAATGCTCTGCCAGGCCTTTACTGCAGCAGCTTTCAGTTGCTGTTTGTTTGTGGGCCTTTCTGTCCGAAGTTTAGTCTTCAACAAGTGAAATGCATGCTCAATTGGGTTAAGATCAGGTGACTGACTTGGCCATTCAAGAATTTTCCATTCTTTGCTTTAATAAACTCCTGGGTTGCTTTGGCTGTATGTTTTGGGTCATTGTCCATCTGTATCATGAAATGCCGCCCAATCAATTTGACTACATTTAGCTGGATTTGAGCAGACAGTATGTCTCTGAACACCTCAGCATTCATTCGGCTGCTTCTGTCCTGTGTCACATTATCAATAAACACTAGGGACACAGTGCCACTGGCAGCCATGCACGCCCAAGCCATCACACTGCCTCCACCGTGTTTTATAGATGATGTGGTATGCTTTGGATAATGAGCTGTTCCACGCCTTCTCCATACTTTTGTCTTGCCATCATTCTGGTAGAGGTTGATCTTGGTTTCATCTGTCCAAAGAATGTTTTTCCAGAACTGTGCTGGCTTTTTTAGACGTTCTTTAGCAAAGTCCAATCTAGTCATTCTATTCTTGAGGCTTATGAGTGGTTTGCACCTTGCACTGCACCCTCTGTATTTACTTTCATGCAGTCTTCTCTTTATGGTAGACTTGGATATCGATACGCCTACCCCCTGGAGAGTGTTGTTCACTTGGTTGGCTGTTGTGAAGGGGTTTCTCTTCACCATGGAAATGATTCTGCGATCATCCACCACTGTTGTCTTCCGTGGACGTCCAGGTCTTTTTGCGTTACTGAGTTCACCAGTGCTTGCTTTCTTTCTCAGGATGTACCAAACTGTAGATTTACTCGTAATATTGTAGCAATTTCTCAGATGGGTTTTTTCTGTTTTCGCAGCTTAAGGATGGCTTCTTTCACCTGCATGGAGAGCTCCTTTGACCGCATGTTGTCTGTTCACAGCAAAATCTTCCACATGCAAGCACCACACCTCAAATCAACTCCAGGCCTTTTATCTGCTTAATTGATAATGACATAATGATGGACTTGCCCACACCTGCCCATGAAATAGCCTTTGAGTCAATTGTCCAATTACTTTTGAGCCCCTGAAATGAAGGGATTGTGTTAAAAAAATGCTTCAGTTGCCTCACATTTTTATGCAATCGTTTTGTTCACCCCAATGAATTAAAGCTGAAAGTCTGCACTTCAACTGCATCTGAGTTGTTTCATTTAAAATTCATTGTGGTAATGTACAGAACCAAAATTAGAAAAAAGTTGTCTCTGTCCAAGTATTTATGGACCTAACTGAACATAATAAAAAGTAGCCCCTTAACCCCATAGGTTTGTGATAAAGGTATCACAGATAATCAATAAATAAAATTAAATAACATTAATACATAATTCAACTAATTCTACATGATCTGCACTTCCACCTAGTTTGGTTATCATCTGCAAACGTAAGGAGCTTATCGATTATATTCTTGTCCAAATTTATGTACATTAAAAAAGCATTGAGCCGTGAGGGACACCACTTTTAACATCACCTAATTCACATAAAGTTCCCCCTCACCATAACCTCTTTTCTTTTTATGTCTGAGTCAATTCTGAACCATCTACACACCTCAATTCCCACTTCTTTAAGTTTGATTGCTGATCTTTCATATAGTACCTTACCAAAAGCTTTCTGAAAATCAAGGTAACTAATGTCATATGCATCTCCATTACGGACCTAAGTCGGTTACCAGTATAATAAAGAATGAAGAGAGGGTGGGCAGTATGTAACCTATCTGATAAAGTCTTAATGGCTTTCTCTTTCAGTCTGGAATCTATAGCTGGCAGATGACAACCAATGATTTCTGGTGAGGTAAACAATATTTACTTTCTGGCTTCTTGCCATCTTAGACAGAGATATTGCAATACCAGAGATATTGCCATACCAAACTATGATAGTGAAGGTTGTAACACTTGCCATAACAGACCCCTGTAAAATGTTGCCATTGCTTCTCGTGACACAATGAACTTCCTTAATTTCCCTAGAAAGAACCGCGACTGATGAACTTTTTTGACCAAAAGTTGATATGTTGACCTGTCATGTTAAAATGCTGGGAATGGTGGTTTCTAGGAACATGAGATTCTTCACCACCTCTACGACGTGGCCCTTTAGGTATAAAGGAGAAAGTGATTTTTTACCTAACTTAAAGTCTGTCCTTAATTTAATATTTTTGACTTTTAATTCCAGATTATTTGGGTTACATGACTGGTTACTTCAGATGATTCCTAGAATAATTTGTGAGGATAACCACTGGAAAGACATTATCAGCAAACTTGACAGTTCTTATTGAATCTGCATGTAAAATGCAGTCGTTCATGTACAACGAGTAAAGAAGTGGTGATAACACTCGACCTTTTATGAAACTCATACTGACACTCGGAGGCTTGGAGATGTTCTCATTCAGTTTCAAATCCTGCTTCCTGTCAGAAAAGAAGATGTAATAGCCCATAACACATCTTGTGATTGATACCCATGTCTGTCAGTTTGTCAAACAGAGTTATTTATTATGAATAATCTATGTGAACTGCCAGAAATGCAAACAGTGACCCTTTCCTAGGGATAATGTTTTTAGCGGAAAACTCAGAATTGGAGGAGTTTCTAACTGGAAGCTTAACATATTTGTCTGTTCTCTCCCCCAGTGAAAAGAACAACACAACACCGAACAATACAGATGTTTATATTCCATCTCGATTTATCCCAGCAACCTGTAAATAAAAGTCAACCTCCAACTTCACTAAAAAGTTTGTGAAAGCACAGCAGAAAGACTCTGAAGTACAGTGAAAATAAGATAAATAGACAGAGGGAAAGAAAAGGAGGGAGGAAGAGAGAGCTAAACTGAAAAGACTACTTGTGTAAAATGTCAGAGAAAGTTTTTACCTAACTGCCTTACAATAAACAAGTAAATCAGCTGAATTTTTCTTAGTTCTTTTAATAACACAAAATATTAAAATAAGAGAACTGCAGTTACCACTCATTAAAGATATCAGGTGTTGCATGCCAAGACACAAGAAAGCATATTTCTGTCTTTTAAATAAAATAGTAAACATTCAAGTTATGGAGGATTAGTCACTGTATTTTGTACAAAGCCTTATTCATTATGCTCCAGTTTGCCGTGTATGTATACACATTTTACAAACTCTGGCCCCCCCCCGTACTCTTTATGATACTATGAGGAATTAATAAAATTACAAATTTTAATCTGAGTTGACAAGATTTTAGTTACTTTTAACAAATGGTCCATAATAATAGGCTACAACAGCTCATTATTATAGACACAACATGGTGTTTGGTTATAAAAATGTTAACTTTCTTGATTATTATTCTGTTCACACTTTTATCTCAAGGTTTGCCACCTAGCGATCATTTTAAGTATTAACGTTGTCAAGTTTGTTAAATCCACCTTTCTTAAGAAGGCAGTTTAGTGAAGTTCTGAACGCTGTTTATGAAACCAGTTCTTTCACGTTAAGCTTTGGCGAAGAAATGCCTGTAAGTTTCTCTTTTAAATAATTATTTCGTAAATGTTTGTTAAGATGTTTATCTGCTACAGTTAATTGATTTATTTATACTGAATTTCTTTATTGATTGATTGTTTGGTGTGAGCATTGTACTGAAAGAACCCTTTTTTATTGTGTTTTGTAGTTTTACAATGTAGAATGAAACATTTATCAGTAAACGCCTCACTGTGAGCAAGAAACGAGTTTAATAGAGTTATTTTTCAGTATCTGTCTAGCTTTGCATGGACACACAATCGCTAGGTCAGAATAATTATTCTATCTTCAATTTTTATTCCAGTATATCAAATAAAAACAGAAAGCCTTCTAATGTTTGGATATATAAGACTTTAAAGGGAACATTTCAAACTTGCAGCAGTTTTATAAACACAGACCACAAGAAAAACCTGTATAGTTAGCTTTCCAATGATTGACACAGTCTGGCTGCAGTGTTGGAACATAAGAACTGTAATAAACAAGAGGAAACCATTTAATTCATCAAGTTTACTGTCTCAGTGTCTTTTCCAGGTGTCTTCTTAAGGGTTATCAAGGTTTCGATTTCAATTACATGTCTTGATAGTTCGTTCCAGTTTCCCACAACTCTTTGAGTAGTGTAAGGTTCCGTCCTAAATGCTTCTGCCCTTAATTTCCAGTGGTAATTTTGAGTATGTGATTCACTTTTAAGTTTAAAGAACTCTGGTGAATCTGCTTTATTCAGGCCTTTGAGGATTTTGAAGACCTGGATTATGTTCCCATGAAAATTCCTCTGCTCCAGACCAAACAGGTTTTATTCTCTTTGTGTTTCAGAGTAGGACATGTCCTTAAGTCCTGGGATTCACTTGTTTGCTCTCCTCTACACAGTATCAAATGCTACTGTCTTTCTTGTAGCTTAAGAACCATGTTGCTATTTTCATTTTAAAGTGTTTATTGCTGAAAGAGGAAGAGACAATAAGTGGTGCGAGGCCTTCAGTAGCAGCCAAGGAAGCAGGCCTCAATCCCAACAGCCTGCCCAGAAGTGATGCAACAGAAGGAAGCCTAACTTCCACTAGAATGGCTGGCTTCAGCCTACATACAGGCTGAAATGTGCTTCAAAAATCATAATTCACAAATGTATTCTGAAATCTCTCAAAATACATTCTAAATGCCCCACTAGGGAGTTGAATACCAGGAAATGAAATATTTTACAAAAACAATTAATTTGAATATTAGAAAAAAAACCACCAGAAATTAATTTACAGGAGCAAATATAAGCAAAAGGAATTTACCAAAAGAGCAATACAAAGCAAACAAGTCCCAAACTGAAATTCAATAAATAATTCCAAAAGCAGAGCAAAATAAGTCAAGAACCACAGAAAAAAAATCCAAAAAGGCACAATGCTTACAAAACAAACCAAAATCAACCAGAGTGCATTCAAAATGAACAGCATTGTGCCAACTGCCAGCTTGCCTTTATAGGGCTGGGGGCGGTACCTTAACTATCATGAATGGGTGCCCCCCACCCCCTTGGGGATGCATCTACATAATTCAAAAAGCATGAGAGAATAGAGAAACACACAAAGAAACTACATAAATAAATATAATAAAATTAACAGAAAATACATCATTAATATAATGATAAACAAACAAAACAATATTATTAACAAATAGAAAACAATGAATGATTGTTGGAATGAATGGAAGTAAATCAAAGAGGCAAAAAGGAGGCACTTTAAACATTAGGTAAGGAGATACCCTGGATTGACCATAATGCCTGTTTTTACTTTTTTTTTTTTTTTTCCCAGACCCTTTCAATAGTTTTCAGTTTTTTCCTGAGCCTTTCGAGTCCTTGGACTCACAGGTACTGCAGTCTTCAGGGTTGTGATCATCTGAAAGAGCTACAAAAGACTCCAGTTTTCTGTGGAATTAGGTAGTTTTGCTTTTGGCCTCCTAATTGTAGATATTTGCTCTTTGTTAAATTTTGTAGTGTTTCATACATACACAATTAGGGATCATCTGAGGGGCTCAGGTAAGCTGAGCTATACCACAACCAAGCAGGACGAGGCTCTGTCTCTAACTGTATCTCTGTTTTTTTGCTATATCATGGACCCATCGCCAGAAGATGACATGTAGCCTGCCTACCACGGAACGTCAGAAGCACTGCAGCTACCAGGACTGGGATACTATAAACGGGGTTCCCAGAAAGGGATGGCATCGTATGACCCACTCAAAAAGAAGAAATGGAGATATTAATTAATATTTGTTTCAAGAATGTGAAGAGCAATAGCTTACTTTCAAATTCTGTACATCCTGTGGACCTTTGTTCATTCCAAACTTTTGTTTGTTTGTTTGTTTAGAATTTGGATTTTCTGGTTTTGAACTTCTGGGGGGTATTTTCTGTACGTCGCTTAAATCATCCGAGATCAGATGCCTCATCTTGGATGAGTTAATGCCAGTGAAACACATCCGGGATAAGTCGGTTTTTCAAACGCAGCGGTGTAGTAGATTAGTCTAGCTGGATCTAATCATCCAAGATGAATGCGCGCGCCCGCGCTGATTGAAAAGCCCATATATATTGAGTCTAGAAAACATGATCAGCAAGTCTTTGATAGGCTGTAACAAAATGACGAAAGAACGGGCACATTTTTTTTTCACACAAGAGGAGCAAGACCTTTTATTCGAAGGACATGAAGAATTTCAAGATTTAATATGCACAAGGGGTAACACTGCAAAAGCAGCCCAAGCCAGAAAAGATGGCTGGCAAAAAGTGGCCGACAAATTAAACGCGTGTGCATTGTACTTACTGAATGCAGCGTTTCATTTCCTATGTGTCAGATTAATTATTATTTAATATGTCATAATTCCAGATCAAACGTGAGCACAAGGAGAACATGGGAACAGGTTAAAGTGAAGTACAAGAATATACTTCAAACTGGTAAATATTGGTATATAACTATATAAAGAATTGTTGACATAAAGAATCATATATAATGTAAAGAACATTAATTTTAAAGCTAATAAGAAGGCAGACAAGCAAAAAACAGGTGGAGGTACATGCGGTCCAGACCTAACCCCTGCAGAAGAATTGGCTATCCAGTGAAATGCCCATCGCCCTGTTTCTGATGGCATTCCAGGGGGAAGCTCCTCCTCAGAACCAGTGGCAGGATGCAGTGGTCACTTCATTTCAGGTAAATGATGGTCATTGCATATATTTGTCCTCAATGTGTGCCATAGGTATGTTCCATATAGCCCTCTTTTTTTGTTGGGTCAGTTACTGGGAATGTCATATCCCTAGAACCAGTGTCTGACCAATGAGATATTGACGAAGGTCAAATATTTGATGAAGACACTGTGTCTGATTATTCATCAGTAGGAGAGGTACATTTTCCAAATAATGTTTGATCAAACTCCACTCTGATCAGTCCCATGTGCCCCAATCACATTTGGAAACCCTGGGTATTGAGAATGTTAGGCTGATTGTGAGATTCTTCATGGAACTGTGGGTGTTTTTACCTGTGTATTACCTACCTGCAATGGCATGAAACGCCTCTTTTGTCTGCACACGCAGGTGTCCAGGAAGCACTATGAAAACCCAAAGGAAATATTTCAGAGCCAAACAGACTTTACGAATTTCCTGGCAAACTGCACTTTTAGATAGATTTTCCGCATCGCCTACAGTATATAAAAAACGTGCCGCTTACCGCAATGCATACTGTCTATGTGGTTGTGAGAGCCCAACTTCGCCAAGTTTGACTTCAAATATAAGGTCTCTCTTATATACTTTCTCTTCTGTTCTTTTTCTGGTTTTCTGTGGTGAAGATCTGCGCCACCACCACCTGATCAAAGCACCACAATGTCCCTACATTGATGGAATAAAGGCCAGAAGTCCACATGACCGTCATCATCAAATTCTTCCATGAAAACCCTGAATACCATGAAGACTGATTGAGGTCATTTATGTTAGATAGAATACCTAGAGGGGGTTGGGTGGTCTCGTGGCCTTGGAACCCCTGCTGATTTTATTATTCTACTCCAGCCTTCTGGAGTTTTGTTTTTTTTTTTGTTTTATCTGTCCTCCCCGGCCATCAGACTTTACTTTTATTCTATGTTAATTAGTGTTCCCTAATTTTATTCTTTATTTTGTCTTTTTTCTCTTTCTTTATCATAATGTAAAGCACTTTGAGCTACATTGTTTGTATGAAAATGTGCTATATATAATAAATGTTGTTGTTGTTGTTGTATTAAAGATGTTTTTTGCATTTCAGGAGGGATTTTCTTTTCCCTATAAAAGTAATAACACTGTTTTCATTAAAAAAAATAAAAAAAACAAGTTTGGCCATGTTAAAAAAGTCTTTTTGTTTTTGCTGATAATGCCTGCTTAATACAGTACATTAAAAAGGTGGAGCGAGTCCTGTGCATTTTAGTGGAAACATTTCAAATCATGATGTAAACGGTATTGTGATGCAAGCTTTTCATGCAAACAGTATTTACACTGAATTTCTGTCACTAAAACTACATTTATTAATCAATTATGAACACTGAGCATATGGTGAAAATTTCAGTGGATTTCCTCTAACAAAACATCTTTTGCCAACAATGGTCATAAATACATATTCACACTTTAATGTAAATACCTGTATAGAAGAAAACCATATGCTTTTGAACTTTCAGGGACACCGTTTCTGACTTATCCATTTGTATCTCTAAAACCACTTTACTAAATGACTGTTTAATAGCACTCTGTAAACACCAAAAGCTTTTAATTCAAAGCATCTGTTCTACATTAAAAGATTAATACAAGTTGTTGAATGATACAAAAAGACAATTTGAAATTATAGACATCATATCTCTTTATATCATTGTGTTGGAATGATCGTTCATATTTTTTTCTAATTTAGGGCTTCTGATCATTCTTTAGAGGCAGACTTCAGCATAGTGGATGATGAACGATGCACTGGTGAAGAAAACAGGATTCACAAATAGAAATAGTTTAACACATGGCACGCTCTTCATCTTGCACTGCATTACGTTCAATAACATATTTCATTTGAGCTTTAATTTTTTTTTAAACAAAAATGAAAAAACAAAATAGGACACTAAATGCTATACTGATCATTGCAGGTGTTATTGGGCCTTTCACATTACTCCCTCACTGTGAATTTTTCAAAATTAGTGATGAGCAGCACAGGCAAGTTTCAATTTGCATACAGTTTTCTGAAACTGACAGTCCTGGATCATGGACTTACCTGACCAACAGACAGCAGTTTGTAAGGCTCAGGGACCGTGTGTCAGAAATGGGGGGTGTGTAGTACTGGAGCACATCAGGGAACTGTCCTGTCTTCCTTCCTGTTTAAACTCTACAATACTGTAGGACAACACCAGCGCTTGCCACCTACAGAAATTTTCAGATGATTCATCCATCATAGGGTGCATTAATAATGGAAATGAAACAAAGTACAGGAAGTTTGTGTAGCACTTGGTCTTGTTGGGTAGGGACAACAACCTGCAGCTTAAGATCAGCAAGACAAAAGAGCTGGTGGTGGACTTCCACCATGCCAAAGAGCCTCTGAGATCAGTCACCATTCACGGAGAGGACGTGGAAGTGGTGCAATGCTACAAGGACATGGGAGTTCATAAAAACATCAAACGGGACTGGTCTGACTACAGAGGGCCAGAGCTGACTTGCAAAGGAGACTCAGGTCTTTTGATGTGTGCAGCAAGCTTCTGGAAATGTACTATCAGTCCATAGTCACCAGTGTAATTGTGGTGTTCTATGTTGCAGTCTCCTGGGAAAGCAACTTGAGTTAAATGCAATGCCAAGAACAAAAGGAAATGGATAGCTTGATCCATCACAGGGTGAACCCTGGAAACAGTGGAAACTGATGTGAAAAAAAGGATTGTGCCAAAATTGGATGCCATAATGATGAATCCCTCCCATCCCCAAAAGGAGGTGCTTCTCTTGTAGTGCTTTCAGCTACAGGCTCATTCCACCACTGTGAGCTAACAAGTGCCTCTGGGGTCTTCTCTGACTGCTGCTATTAAACAAGTCAATGCTTCCTTTCAACATCCCAAACTAAATACTGATACTCTTCAAGTTAATTTTGTATTTCAAGCTCATTTTGCAATTTCTGCACAATATACATTATTGATTGACTGATTGATTGACTGGCTGTATTATTTGTCCTACCAGTAATGGCACACTCACTGCACGATAACATGCAGTGAATACACTTGACTTGAGGATTCATAGTTTTCATCCTCTTTCTCTGTACGTTTAGCATTCGTTTGCTCAGAGGTTGATGTGCTTGTTGCTTCCTGAGCAGCACTTCTGTTCTCCATCCTAGTGGCTCACTTCTTCTCTTCTTTCGTCGGCATCTTTTCACATTAAAGCTGATTAAGTCAGTGTTTGTGTTGCAATTACTTGGAACATTTTTCTTAATTTTTCACTTAAGATAGCACTTAAGTCTTCAATCTGCCTCAAGAATGATTTAAGATAAGAAGAGGTAGGGGAAGTGATGGCAAAGGTGGTAGGGATGAGAATGGTGCCCATACGCATGCACTGCATGGCCGCCCTGCTGGCCGCTGCTGAGAGTTGATTCTACAACAAAATAAAATAAAAATAAAAAGAAGAATAACCTTGGAGGTCAATCATCACCCTGAAAGTGGATAGTAGGCGTCACGTAGTATATGTGTACCAAATTTCACGTCAATAGTTGAAACGGTTTGTGAGCTACAGGTGATTTAAAATCCTGGACAGACAAACGTACAGCCGCAGTAGCGCGTTATATAAGAAGATGAGTCTGAATCCTTGTTTTTTTTTCTGCTGCTCTATGCATCTAAATTTCCCCTTATGATTAATAAAGTTTATCTAATTTAATATAGCCTAATCTAATCTAATTTAAAATATATTTCACAGATGAATTTATGAATGCGAAATGCAAATCTCAGTAGAGTTTTTTCAAAGTTTTAAATGATTTTTTGGGCTAAAGCCACATTCACACCTCCATTTCTACCTGTACTCTGTTCTGTAGCTGCATAATACAGTATGTGTAATCTGTACCACACTGGTAAAATCAATTCTACTTATGCCCGTTATTCACACACTGTGGAGAAGTTCAGTACATTTTTAAATATGACACTCTCCTAGCACCATGCAGATTTCAAGTTTCTTTTCTTCCTCCAATGCATCTTTAGGATTGCGATCACTAAGATTGTCATCATAATTGGCCAAGCTGGGCATCATACTACCAGAACACAACTGGAGGCTTAACAAAATATCTATTACATTTTTCATTAAATATCTTTCTTTAAATATAGGCAAATGCATGCAGAATTAATACATGTAAATGGTTCCAGTCAGAACTAAACAACTTTTATTCTGTGTCCAAAGCAATAATGTCACTGGAAACAAAACACAATTTGTTTTGCAATATATTTTGTGGAAGAGAAACACAGACAAATTTAGTTTTGCATGAATTGTTTTGCACATCAATATATATGAGAGTCGGGAAAGTACTGTACTTTTTTGAAATAGTGAAAGACACCTCTGATGATCACTGCAAGTAACTGAAAGTGGTATGATTGAGCAAACTTGCAGTGGCTGCTTGGCTAAAAATGGTCAGAACTGGCAATTATAGGATTACAGTATATAAAAAAGTTTCCAGTTTTCCCATTGTCAACAGAGAAATTATTGACCATATTAAGCAGAAACCAAACATGTGGGACAGGGTCTTTGAGAGAAGGATACCGTACTGCATATGGAACCCTCATTTCAATTAAGGGAAAACATCAGTTTATTCATTGAATTTACTGAACCCGGAACCTTTGAATTTTACATAACACTCTTATATCCAAAGTTCAGGGTTGCAAGGGCAGGGGCCTAATATGGAAGCATCAAGTGCATGGCAGAAAAAAAAACCCAGACAGGAAACCATTCCACACATGCAAACAGCCGTACTCACATATGGCCGATTTTGAATAACCAGTTAATCTATCCAGCATATCATCTCCACACCGGCCATAACTGAACCCAGAATTCAAACCACATATACTTCATCCATGATGTTGCAACACTAAACACTGTATCACCACTCCACCCACCCCTGAATTTTGCCCTGTAATAAAGCATTAAAGACTAGTATTTGTAATAATAAGAAAAAAACACGTAACATTAAAATAAAATTGGAAAAAGTCATTCTCATTTACTAAAATGTAATAGAAACATACAATGGTAATGTGTACATCAAACACAACAGAATAGACATGTCAGGAGATGGTGGGAATATTTCTGCAAAGTAGTTACAGGGATAGAACTCAACTGATTGAGACAAGGACAAGTCACAAGAGCTCGTCAGAACAAAATCAAGCTGTGCATCACAGCATTCTGCTTAGCCTGTGGGCTTTATATCCTAGAGCAGTGCCTGTTTCTCCCCTTAAGTGGCTGCAAAAGAACAGCTTTTCTTCCTAGAAATGAATGCCTAATGCTAAAGTGATCATAGTGACCTAATTTAACTTGTTTTATTCTACTAATGAATTTATTGAAGTCATATATTCCTATTAATTAAGGACAGTATATAGCAATTCATTTTACCTTACAAATTAGGTTGTTGCTTTCAGGCCAACATTACTCATCATTTAGCCAGCATCTGCAGCTAAAAAATTTAGATGCAGTAATATAAAGAGAAATGCCTCTGCAATTTGATATTTTCTTCTTTTGCTATACTAATCTATCTATCTATCTATCTATCTATCTATCTATCTATCTATCTATCTATCTATCTATCTATCTATCTATATAATCTCTGTCCTTATCAAAGTTACTGTATCTATCTATCTATCTATCTATCTATCAAATGTGTAGGTTATATATAGTGTCTGTCTTTCTTTATTTGTCTGTCTGTCTATCTATACAAACATGAGACTTCAATGAAAAGGCCATTGGCAATTAACCTTTAATTCCAAGCCTTAGATTAAAATACAATTTCACTCTTTGAGTAGTTAAAAGCTTGAAGGCAATCAGTGCTAATAAGTGCCTCAGATGAGCTAGCTGACACTTGACACAGGACATGATAGACAAGTGAAGAATGGCAAAAAGCATATGTAATGTGGATAAAAAAATAGTGCTTTTATCAGTTTATTAAAATGTTATGTCATGTCATTTTGTAACTCGTTCAATCCAGACCAGGATCAGAGAGGAGCGCTGAAGTCTATCTCAGCTAACATAGGGCACAAGGCAGGAACAAACCGTGAACAAGGTGCCATTCCATTGCAGGGCAAACACACACACACACACCAGACTCACACTGGGGTCAATTTAATGTCATCAATTCATTTGTCCTGCATAGTTTTGCACAGTGGGAGGCAGCCAGAGCACCTGGAGGAAACCCACGTAGACATGTAGAGAACATGCTAACTCTACATAGGGAGGACCCGGGGCACAAACCCTGATCTCCTTACTGTGAGACAGCAGCACATCCACTGCAGCACTATGCCACCCAGTTTGTTGCATTTTAATATTTTTATTTTATTCATTTTCATTGTAATCATTCCATACAAACAGATCAATTTATAACCCAACAAATTTGAAGACTAATCAAACCCCACCCCTGAGAAGGAGAGCTTAGCTAAAGGAAAATTGCTTTAGGCTTTTTAATAAGTCAACATTAAACAAAAGAAAGGGAGAAGTGAATATCTATGTAAATAAGAGATGGAGAAGGGAGTTAAATGCAATAATAGTTATTTCTCTTATTCTAAAATAATATTGATTAAATCCTGCCATGTTTTGAAAAAATGTTGTACAGATCCTCTAACTGAAAATTTGATTTTTTTCCAATTTCAAATAATATAAAACATCGGTTTCCCACTGACTTATAAGAGGAGAATTAGGATTCTTCCAATTTAACAAAATAAGTCTACGTGCCAAAAGTGTAGTGAATGCAATCACCGTTTGCTTGTCCTTCTCTACTTCAAGTCCATCTGGAAGAACACTGAACACTGCTGTTAATGGGTTAGGAGGGATTGTGATACCAAGGCTGTCTGAGAGGCACTTAAAAATTTTTGTCCAAAATGATGTTAGTTTGGTGCAGGCCCAAAACATGTGACCCAGTGAGGCAGGGGCTTGGTTGCAGCGTTCGCAGGTTGGATCCTGCCCTGGAAACATTTTGGACAGTTTTAAGCGAGACAGATGGGCTTGATATATAATTTTTAGTTGAATAATTCTATGCTTTGCGCATATAGAACTCGAGTGAATTCTCTGCTTTGCTACCTTCCACTCCTTTTCTGATATATTGATTAAGAGATCTTCTTCCCAATGTCCTCTTGGATCTTTGAAAGGTAGGGACTCTAATAAGATTTTATATATTGCGGAAATAGTGTTTGTTTCCTCGAAATTGAGCAGTATTTTTTCCAGCATTGTGGAGGGTGCAAGGTGGGGGAAATCGGGCAATTTCTGTTTAACAAAATTTCTAATTTGAAGATAGTAAAAGAAATGTGTAGCTGGGAGGTTGAATTTTGAACGTAATTGTTCAAAAGATGTAAATATGTTGTCTATATAAAGATCTCTGAGCATTTTAATCCCAAAACTTTTCCAGATATTAAAAACTGGATATACTTGCGAAGGTTGAAAGAGGTGGTTCTCTTGCAGAGGTGCCACTGATAAAAGATTTTCCATCTTAAAATACTTCCTAATTTGGTTCCATATTCTGAGTGAGTAAAGCACAATTGGGTTATTAGTATATTTGCGATAACTTTCATTTATTGGAGAGCAGAGCAGGGAATATAAAGAAGTACTACAGGATTTTACTTCTATTGCGGACCAAGCCTATGTATGTTCATTTATTTGTGTCCAGGTCTTTATGGCTTGTATGTTTGCTGCCCAGTAATAAAACTGAAAATTAGGTAAAGCCATGCCACCTTCTGCCTGAGGTCTTTGTAGGGTCGCTCTTCGGATACGTGGGTGTTTTGAGTTCCAAATGAATGAGGTTATTATTGAATCTAACTGTTTAAAAAATGATTTATTGATATATATTGAAATGTTTTGAAATAAAAAGAGAAGTTTAGGAAGGATATTCATCTTAACAATGTTAATTCTTCCGGCTAGAGTGAGATGAAGGGTTGACCATCTATGCAAGTCTTGCTTAATTTTTTCCATACAGACGCCAAAATTTTGTTGATAAAGAGCTTTATGTTTACTTGTGATATTTACCCCTAGGTATTTAAACTGATCTGCTATGGTAAAAGGTAGGGTGTCCAATCTAATATTATATGCTTGTGAATTCACTGGAAAGAGTATACTTTTATTCAGATTAATTCTAAGACCAGATATCTTTTGAAATTCTGTTAGTGCTGTTAAAACAGCGGGGAAGTGTTTTCTGGGTCTGATATATATAAGACCATATCATCTGCATATAGAGAAATTTTCTGTTCCAGTCCTTCTCTGACAATCCCCTTTATCTGATAAGAATTTCGGCAGTGAACCGCCAGTGGTTCAATAGCGATTGCAAACAACAGTGGTGACAAGGGACATCCTTGTCTAGTACCACGTTCTAGTTTAAAGTAGTCTGAGCAAATGTTATTAATACAAACTGAAGCTTCTGGATTGGTATACAGTAGTTTGATCCAAGCACAAATATTCGGGCCAAACCCAAATTTCTCCAATGCAGTGAAAAGGTAATTTTCTGCGTCTAATGATAGTAATATCTCTGGGGTGTTTGATTTTGCTGGTGAATATATGACATTAAACAAGCGTCGGAGATTTGAAGATAGGTGTCGGCCTTTAATAAATCCAGTTTGATCTTGTGATATTACCGAAGGCAGCACTTTCTCCATCCTTCTAGCTAGGATTTTTGAGAGTATCTTAACATCATTATTCAGGAGTGAAATTGGTCTATATGATGCACATTGTAACAAGTCCTTATTTTGTTTAGGAAAGACGGTGATTAATGCTTGTCGAAATGTTTGAGGTAGAATTTGGTTGTCTCTAGCTTCTGTAAATGTTGCCAATAAGAGTGGAGCTAGCTGAGTGGAGAATTTCTTATAAAATTCTACGGGGTAATCATCAGGGCCTGATGATTTCCTGCTTTGTAGTGACTTTATAGCGTCTAGTAATTCTGTTAGCGTTAGAGGTTTAACCAGTTCCTCAGAACTTAAAGCATCTATTTGTGGTATTTGTGAATTATCCAGAAATGCATTAGATTGTGTGTTGTCTTCTTTGGACTCAGTGGAATATAAAGACTTATAGTAATCTCTAAATGTGTGCATTATTTTATTATGGTCGATGATTTCTTCTCTATTCTTGTTGGTGATTACTGGTATTGCATTGTGAACTTCTTGTTTATGAATTTGTTGAGCTAAAAGCTTATTAGCTTTTTCTCCGTGTTCATAGTAATGCTGTCTAGACTTATAAATAAGTTGTTCAGTTTCTTTAGTTGTTAAGATGTTAAGTTCTGTATGTAGGGCCTGCCTTTTCCTGTGGAGAACTTCATTTGGACGCGTGGCTTGTTCTTCATCTATTCTAGTAATTTCATTTCTTAGCTCTGACACTTTCTTGGTTTCTAATTTATTTCTGTGGGAGAGATACAAAATAATCTGTCCTCTTAAGAAGGCCTTTAGAGTTTCCCAGAGTGTTCCTGCAGAGACCTCTGTGGACGTGTTTGTCTCTAGGAAGAAGCTGATTTGTTTAGATATAAATTCTGTGCAGTTCTCGTCTGCCAATAAAAGACGGTTAAGACACCATCTGCGAGGTGAGTACGAGGGGCTTATTGATTTTAGCTCCAAGACTAGAGGGGCATGGTCAGAGATAACAATTGTGTCATATTTGCATGATTTAATTGTAGGCAGGAAATTATTATCTATAAAAAAATAATCAATTCTTGAGTAGCTATAATGCAATGGTGAGTAGAACGAATATGTTCTTGAGTTTGGTTTAAGAAACCTCCAGGGGTCTGATAAGTTGTGATCATTCAAAAACTGTGTAATTATCTTTGTGGTATTAGATGTCGTCCCCCCTGTCACAGGAGTCCTATCTAAGAGTGGATTTAAAACACAATTAAAGTCCCCAGCCATTATAATTTTATGAGTGTTCACATTGGGAATGGATGCAAATAGATTTTGCATGAATTCCTTATCATCAACATTGGGTGCATAAACATTTATCAAAATCATTTTACTGTTATATAAGTTGCCCATGACCATCACATATCTCCCTTCAGGGTCCGACACTACATCTGATGCTACAAATGGAACTGTTCTATGTATGAGAATCCCACCCCTCTAGTTTTCTTTATAAAGCTAGAATGGAACATTTGGCCAGTCCAGTCTTTTTGTAATCTGAACTGATCCTTGGTTAGTAAGTGGGTCTCCTGTAGAAATACTATTTTAGCGTTTAAGCCTGTTAGGTGAGAGCATACTTTCTTTCTCTTTAATTCGTGATTCAGGCCTTTAACATTTAAGCACACAAAGTTAACTGACCCATCATGGAGACATTGATTCTGAGTTTTTAATGTCATTTATAGTTTTAATTGGTAATATGGCAGTTTTAATCTTAGTTTCAAGATTCCCCATGAGTTATTGCATTTTAGCCTATTGTTGCATTGATATTTATAATTATAAGAATTACAAGAATAGATTAGATATAACCTGCTCTCCTTCTCTCCCCCCTTTATCCCCCCACCCCCCCATTTTGCCTCCTCACATGAGGCTAGTTCCCACTTCGCGATGTTCCAGTCCTCTGACATACGAAGAGACAGAGCACGTCCAAAACAAAACAAACCCCACCCTGCAGCGGCGTTACAGAATTAAAACAGAGATATCTTTTACAGTTAAATCCTTAATACTATCTGCCGAAAATGTTCTCATTAACAATATTTAAGCTTGAAATAATCTTCAGCGCTTTTAAGTTAAGATATTAAGATAAAAAAAATAAATAAATAAAAAAAAAAAGAAAACAACCCTGGGAATTATTTTAAAAACTAGTCTAGGATAAACCTGGTAATTCCTACTGAAATAGTATAATGGTAATAGTATAGATAGTAGAAAAAGCAATAAACCAAGGGTATGAAGTTAAACAGTCTACTTTAAGGTATAGTAAAATAAAAAAAAAAATAAAAAAAAACGAATCCTACTTTAATTACTGTACTTCCACATTTTCACACTCACGTCTATAACTCTATAACTCTGATTAAAACATAAACATATAAAGTCCAGATAAAGAAAGAAAGAAAAAAAAAAAAAAAAGGGATGTATAATTATAATACCAGTCTCTTTAAACATGGATCAGTTTGTTAATATTATGTAATTTGTATTTTGGCCTACTGAAGAAGAGGCTTCAGCAGACCAATGGCAGATCCAAATGAAAGGCAGAAAAGTCACTGAATTGCCTTACATCACACTATTCCTCACATCCCACATTATAAATGGGAAACAGCTGTTTTCCCAAACCATAACTAGTCTTTCTACTTCAAAGAGTAAGACTAAACCATTTCTGAAAAAATGCAGTGTTTTACTTTAAGCACTTACATCAAAAGTTACATTACCATGTTGTAAGTTTTGTCTGTGCATTCATTTATTAGTGATATTAATGATTTGTAAGCACAATCCAGGGGCTTAACTGCCTACAAGAAGCCAATCCTGCCACCAACCCCCAAGTTTCCCTACAAGCTGCTAAACATCCATACTTCAGGTGCAAATAAAAAGAACAGTTACTTCTCCATCATTTCTGCTTCTGTGATCACAAGTGAGCAACTGATTAAAAAAATACTTTATAAAAGGAAATAAAATACCTAAGTCTTAAAATGGGGGTTCCCTTTAAAAAATAACACAAGCCTGCTAAGAATTCCTGGATGGACATGATGAAGATGCAAACTAGCAAATAAAGGCCATTTAATTAAGACAGGAGGCCAATTAACATCACAAATTGGTTGGACTAAAAACTTGTACCAGCTTATGCCAAATGGCATATAACCAAATGTTTAATAATACTTCGTAATATATTTTTTAAAAGTGTTCAGTTCTTTTTGAAACACCCTGCATTGTTGACAGCAATGACACCCATTGCTAGTCACATATGCCAATGTTGATGCAGTGTGTGATTTGATCACACTGCCATTAAAAAACTGCACAAAGAGTAGCATCTGAACCTTTGATCACAACAAAAGGTTCCATGTCAGCTTAATGCCAAACAACACAGAATTATTAGGTTCAGTTTGATGGTGACTATGATTATTCTGCGCCTCTGTTTTGATTTAGATGAAGGATTTTCTAGACTTGTAGTATGTGCATTTGACCACTGTTTGTTTTTTTATGATTACTCTTCATTATCCCAAACTCAACAATGTGCTTTCTCTGCCTATTAAAACCTTTAAAGTTTTGAAGGACCTACCTTGTCCAAAATAAGCACAATCACAAAATAAGTTTTTATCTTTAGCTTTCAAGAGGTTAGCAAGTAGCAGGCCTGTGGGGAATGAAAGAGAATTATGCAAGTACATTGATGATTCCCAGAATTGCTTGGTGGTGGTCTGACAAAAATAGAACATAACTTTGGATAAATACTTACTCAGTACATGTAACCTCTCAAGGCCTGAATCAATAAGCAGCAACATCTTACAATTCAGCATTTGAAAGCTTTTTTCTGATTTATGTTTATTGGTTGCTTGGAAGAGATGTTTTTTTTTAAATACTAAATACAATTTCACATAGCAAAACAAGTGTGTGAGCCACATGACAGTATGTGAAAAAGCAACATTAACTTCAAAAATACTTAACTTTTCCTTTAAGAAGAATAGATGTATCACAATGTCTACAGACAACGATGAGGATTTACGCAGATTCAAAATACTGCCGTGAAAACCCTGAGAAAGCTGTGACAGGCATAAGTCAATTAGAAAAAAAAGGGCAAAGGTAAACTGCCATAGTAAAACTAGTCCAAGCAAATAAATAAATAAAAGACAACACAAGAGATGCTTAAAACATAAGCAACACTCATTATATTCATTGTTGCATAGGAGCAAAGATTTTGCTAAAGTGAATACAGCTTAGCAAAAAAACTTACAGAAAGCCACAATGCAGTCCTCCATGGCTACACTCTGCCTTTGGGTATGGGAATTACATCTGGCTGAAACAAAATCATGTTAATGGACAAAAAATGGAGGGTATAAATCAGCAGATGGAAACAATGGAGTATTTACTCAATATTTTTCTTACCTGAAACCACAAATTAGAAATTTCAACTGTGCTAGATTTGCCCCAGTCAACTGTAAGTGCTATTATTGTGAAGTGAATGCACCGAAAAGCAACAACAGCTCAGCCATGAAGTGGTAGATCACAAAATCTCACAGAGCCGGGCTGGTAAGTGTGAACCACATAGTTTGTAAAAAATCACCTAGCCTTTGCTCTGTCAATCACAAGAGAGTTCCAAACTACAAGTGAAATCATCATCAACACATGAACATTGAGTTGGGAGTTTTGTTAAATGGTTTACCATGGCCAAGCAGCTGCATATAAGACTAAGATTACTTTGCGTGATGTCAAGTGCCGGCTGAAGTGGTGTAAAGCATGAATCACACTTCTCTATCTGGCAGTTTAGTGGATGAATCTGGGTTTGATATATGCTAGGAGAACACTACCTTTTGGACTGCATAGTGCCTACTGTACATTTTTGGTAGACGTGGCAAAATAGTCTGATGCTGTTTTTTCCAGGTTTGGCTAGGCGCCTTGGTTCCAGTGAAATGCGTTGTTAATGCTACAGCATGCAAACATAATTTAGACAATTTGTCACTTTTTACAGGCAACTGCTTTGGGAAGACTCTTTTCTGTTCCTACATGACTGTGTATCCATGCACAAAATGAGGTCCATATAGCGATGGTTAGATGGGTTTGGAGTTAAGGAACTCGAGTGGCCTGCACAAACCCCTGAACTTAACCCTATTGAACACTATTGGGATAAATTGGAATGCAGATTGCGAGGCAAGTCTTCTTGTACAAAATCAGCACCTGACTGCACAAATGTTCTTTTGGCTGAATGTGCACACATTCTCACAGACAAACTCCAAAGTGTTGTGGAAAGTCTTCCCAGAAGAATTGAGTTTCTTCCAGCCCCAAAGGAAAGGCAGTGGGGGGATATAAACTCTATTGTAAAGCCGATGGTTTTGGAACGCGATGTCCAATAAGCTCATATGGGTGTGATGGGCAGGTGTACACAAACCTTTGGCCATATAGTATGTCTGACTCTTCATTCTTAACTTAATCTTCTTTCAAAGGATCTGCAGAAGAGAAATCATAAGTCGATAATCATGATAAATGCATTTAGGGTCTTTAGCATGGACATCAAACTTTGTAAGCCATTTCATTCAGTGACATTGAGCTATACAAAAGAAACCACCTGTGGTGTAAATAACCCTTGTGGCTGCAAACACTGACCCACAAACTGAAACACAGCTAATTAAGCTGAGCTTGTGAGAGCTTGCTACACTAACCTGGCTGTGTGAAAACCAGAAATAAGCACCTGCCTAAGGTAGCTAGCACCTGTGAGCTCAAAATAAGCATGAAGCAGGAAAATATGAAATAAGCAAACTATGGTAAAAAAAAGTAATGGTGTAAAAAAGTCTTTAAAAAAAATTAGCATAGCCAGCAAAAACACATGACTGAAGCAAAAACACAGATGAACTGGCTGTGAAATATGATATACTGTGTCACGCTTGGGTTACACAGTTGCACAGATTCATTCAGGGTTTTCAAGAAACATAAACTTTATTCGTAAACAGCATAATAAAGCATAAAGAATAAAGCAGAGGATATCTAGGGGAGAAGAGAGACAAGGCAAAAAGACAAAAGGACAGCTGCTGTACAGGTTTTGAAATGTCCGAAGCCCTGCACAGCAGCAGCAGCAGCTAATCAAGCAAAGAGGAGGTAAAAAACTGTATTTGTTTCCCATTGTATCACCATTTAAGAGGGGGTTTCGGAGGAGCAACTGCGTCTTCTAGGCCCCCCTCTTCGCGACTGGAAATGCTGCAGCAGGTGAAAAGGCGTTTCTAGTTCAGGTAGAGGCTTGTATTTCTGTACTGAAAAAAACAGGATAATTTTCCCAAAGCATAAAAATTTAATTTTAGTTTTACAAGAATATTAGCAAAGGTAACAGACTACACTGAAGATAAAGTTTGACCTGAAAGTGCAATCCATGAAGATCTGCGAATGGTAACCTCACTGAATGATGCAAGGCTTAGGACTGACTTCAGGCTACAGGAGCCGAGGTTCACACAGCTAAGCAGATCCTGAAAGACTTTTCTCAAGAAGCCTCCACTTAAAGGCTGACAGGCCTGTAATTTTATTTGAAGAAACACAGATCTGAAGCCACTTCCAAGGGTAAATCTTGTAAGGGTCCATAATGTGAATGTCTGAATTAAAGGGATGTTCAGAAAAATAGTCCAAAAAAGCCCAAAATATAAAAAGCCAAAATGCCAAAACTACAATGTAGTTTAGAAAGTCAAAATCAGGATCCTGTACTAATGTATTTGTTTTAGGAGTGTCTTTCAGCTTTACTACATCGCTTTCCTTTGCCAAGAAAGTCAAAAATGAAATACCTTCTTGTGGGTATTGCCATGTTTATTGCAGGGGTCTTGATATTATTACATGTCACATGACGACCGTGCCGTATGACTAGAAATGGGCACAAAAAGCAATACACTGTTGGCCATGGAAAACAAAACACAAAATGACAATTCCTGTTAAATAAAATGTCAATGTGATGACATAACAAAATTAATGGTGAAAATTATACTTTTATAGAAACTAGCTAAGTACCCATAAATGGGGAAAAACAGTCTTTTAAGAATTCAAAATGGCTCAACACAACCCACAGAACAATAAAGAGAGGCTCCTAGACCAATGCTGTAATCCAGCGAGACAATGAAACTATTATCTAGATTAGTTGTGAAGAAAATGCTGCATGCACCTGTGGTCTTTTATTTTGAGATTTTGCAAGTAGAAAACTTCGTACATGCTCATGACAGTGTCCTCCATCACATCATCCCAATATTATATATACCCTATATTTTAAAGTCCGACCAATACAAAAGACACATACAAAATTTTGTGAAAATCAGTTCAGCTGTTTTTGATTTTGAGAACAAACAAAAACGCAAAAAAACAGCCATCCAAATAGCTTACAATTTTATTTATACAGATAGACTAAGATATTGTAGAAGAGCACCTAACATATGTGAGCCCCATCCACTCTGGCTGTGATTATTTGTCTTCTCAGAAAAGAGATTTGGGATATTTGAGAAGCTGGACCATTAAAATGTGGTCTCCGACTTCCAGCCTAAAGCTGAGTGGAACAGATTAAAAGCCTATAGTTGATTATTGTGAGGAAATAAGAATCAGAGAGGAAAAACAGCGGTTTTAAAGGGGTAGGCAAACTCATGATGTCCGTGCCATGTGACTAGCAATGGGTACAATAAACAATACACTGTTGGCCATGGAAAACTAAACAGAAAAAGGAACTAGCTAGAGATAGCAACCGGAAAGAAACAAACCTAGCAAACTATTTTTTTGGGAATAAGAGAGCATTTAACTCAAACAATTCTAGCTGAGGTTCAGAAGCCAAACTAATGAGAACAGAATCCTAACTAGTTTACATAAGCCATCAATATGAGAAGATCCAGAATTGGTTGACATTTTAGAAGAATCAGGACCAGAACACAGCAGCAAAAGGAAAAACCAGTTACACAGTAGAGTTATAGGCTTCAGTGTGCCCTGTATTACTTGTGTGTTCCTTAATCAATGGTAGTTATACTGTACTTAGGTTTCTGATTTTTGAGAGGGCAATAGTTGTAAATACATTGAGAATATTAGTGGGGTACTGAAAATACTGAATTTTTCTCTGTATACCATACAGTTAACCCTCTCGAGAGATCAGCAACAACAGCAAAGACATGTTTGTTTCTTCTGTTCAGTTCATCACAGCTAAATGTGTTGTACAAACTCTTTATAATCCCAAAGGTGCCTACACATTGTCACTTCTGCCTCATCTTAGCAACTAGCTTTTAACTGGTGAGGCGAGGCCTTTATAAATACCCAGCAAGTCAGAAGCTTTCTCCCATCTAAAGAGAATTTCCCTGCATCTTATATTTTTACTCATGTAAGTCAGACCAAATTGAAGATACTTTCAACTATGAAATACAGTAAGCATGGGTTCCCTGAGCTTGGGGAAGTGGGGGGGGAGGTGGTTATCATGAGAGGGTGGGTGTTTATAGGTCAAAAGGGTCCATATAGAGAATATAATGAACCTTCACAAGAGGGCTGAATGGCTGATTTGTTGTTTTATATTATGTGTGAATGCCTACAGCAGGTGAAATTAAAGAAAATGAACTTCCCACCCACCTCTGACCTGTATTTGCTGCTGAAAGAGTGTGCCCCGTCATAATATTTAGAACTAAAGTGAGTCATTGACAGGATAAAAAAAAGATATGGCATGTTAAAGATTAGTGAAATGTTGAATATTAGGATCCAGTTATTTTTAGCCAATGACCCATGTGAGCTATTGTGACCCCTTTGGAAGGCTGATTTAAACTCCTCATACCATAAGGCAGCAATGTCTGTCAAAAGCAGGAGCCTGTTTATTAAGAAGGCAACTACTGATTCAGAATGTGCTCTGTGGCTAAATCAGAGTCCTGGAAAATAAGAAGAAAAAAATGCAAGATTTGGAAGGGATTTAGGATGAAAAAAAAAGATTAGAAACACAGATCTCTCTTATCGCAGTACCTCCACACTGGGGAACTGAAAGACGCTGCTGTCAAATTTGAAACACAACAAAAGCAGTAATCTTGTGCCTGGCACAATGCAAAGGTTTCAAAGAAAAAAAAAAAAAGAAAATGTTTAAAAAAGGAACAAAAACAATCTATCGGTGTTCACTCAGGCTGTTATATTTAGAAAAAGGGCTCGGTCAAAACAGTGAGTTGGAGCACGGTGAGGTTTTGCTGCCAAGACTGATGGGAAGAGGAAGAGTAGGCGGATTGAGAGAGAGGGAGGGGATCAGCAATCTGTTTGCCCGACACTTCATTTGGAGAGGTTTACTGAGCAATCCAGAGAGCTGGTGGAGGACCAAATAGATTTACAACCACGTTGTCATCCAGCTGATGGGTAAAAATAGCTCTCTCTAGCAGCAAAGGAGGATTACCCATTGGCAGGAATGTGAGAATGGGGTTTTTCTTTAAATTTCAAATAAATGACAAATTTGAATGAAACAGCCAACCAAATATATACATACATACAGTGCATCCAGAAAGTATTCACAGCGCATCACTTTTTCCACATTTTGTTATGTTACAGCCTTATTCCAAAATGGATTAAATTCATTTTTTTCCTCAGAATTCTACACACAACACCCCATAATGACAACGTGAAAAAAGTTTACTTGAGGTTTTTGCAAATTTATTAAAAATAAAAAAATTGAGAAAGCACATGTCTGTAGACCTCCGATTGTCTTGAGGCACATATCTGGGGAAGGTTACAGAAAAATTTCTGCTGCTTTGAAGATCCCAATGAGCACAGTGGCCTCCATCATCCATAAGTGGAAGAAGTTTGAAACCACCAGGACTCTTCCTAGAGCTGGCCGGCCATCTAAACTGAGCGATCGGGGGAGAAGGGCCTTAGTCAGGGAGGTGACCAAGAACCTTCCAGAAGGACAACCATCTCTGCAGCAATCCACCAATCAGGCCTGTATGGTAGAGTGGCCAGACGGATGCAACTCCTTAGTAAAAGGCACATGGTAGCCCGCCTGGAGTTTGCCAAAAGGCACCTGAAGGACTCTCAGAGCATGAGAAAGAAAATTCTCTAGTCTGATGAGACAAAGATTGAACTCTTTGGTGTGAATGCCAGGCGTCATGTTTGGAGGAAACCAGGCACCATCCCTACAGTGAAGCATGGTGGTGGTAGCATCATGCTGTGGGGATGTTTTTCAGCGGTAGAGACTGGGAGACTAGTCAGGATAAAGGGAAAGATGACTGCAGCAATGTACAGAGACATCCTGGATGAAAACCTGCTCCAGAGTGCTCTTGACCTCAGACTGGGGCGATGGTTCATCTTTCAGCAGGACAACGACCCTAAGCACACAGCCAAGATATCAAATGAGTGGCTTCAGGACAACTCTGTGAATGTCCTTGAGTGGCCCAGCCAGAGCCCAGACTTCAATCCGATTGAACATCTCTGGAGAGATCTTAAAATGGCTGTGCACCGACGCTTCCCATCCAACCTGATGGAGCTTGAGAGGTGCTGCAAAGAGGAATGGGCGAAACTGGCCAAGGATAGGTGTGCCAAGCTTGTGGCATCATATTCAACAAGACATGAGGCTGTAATTGATGCCAAAGGTGCATCGACAAAGTATTGAGCAAAGGCTGTGAATACTTAAGTACATGTGATTTCTCAGTTTTTTTATTTTTAATAAATTTGCAAAAACCTCAAGTAAACTTTTTTCACGTTGTCATTATGGGGTGTTGTGTGCAGAATTCTGAGGAAAAAAATGAATTTAATCCATTTTGGAATAAGGCTGTAACATAACAAAATGTGGAAAAAGTGATGCGCTGTGAATACTTTCCGGATGCACTGTATATACACACACATACATAAATATAATTAAATGGGAACTTCTGGCAGAGCCCCCTATCAGAAGTAGCTTCAACTCCCACCTCCGGCAGAACTTCGACCACGTCCCGAGGGAGGTGGGGGACATTGAGTCCAAATGGGCCATGTTCCATGCCTCTATTGTTGAGGCGGCTGACCAGAGCTGTGGCCGTAAGGTGGTTGGTGCCTGTCGTGGCGGCAATCCCCGAACCCGTTGGTGGATACCGGCGGTGAGGGAGGCTGTCAAGCTGAAGAAGGAGTCCTGCAGGACCTTTTGTCCTGTGGGTCTCTGGAGGCAGCTAATAGGTACCGGCAGGCCAAGCGGAATGTGGCTTCGGTGGTTGCTGAGGCAAAAACTCGGGCATGGGAGGAGTTTGGGGAGGCCATGGAGAACGACTTTCGGACGGCTTCGAGGAGATTCTGGTCCACCGTCTGGCATCTCAGGAGGGGGAAGCAGTGCAGTGTCAACACTGTATGGTGGGGATGGTGCGCTGCTGACTTCGACTCGGGACGTTGTGGGTCGGTTGGGGGAGTATTTCGAAGACCTCCTCAATCCCACTAACATGCCTTCCAATGAGGAAGCAGGGCCTGGGGACTCGGAGGTGGGCTCACCCATTTCTGGGACTGAGGTCACTGAGGTGTTCAAAAAACTCCTTGGTGGCAGGGCCCCGGGGGTGAATGAGATAAGCCCTGAGTTCCTCAAGGCTCTGGATGTTGTACTGCTGTCTTGGTTTACACGTCTCTGCAACATCGCATGGACATCAGGGACAGTGCCTCTGGATTGGCAGACCGGGGTGGTGGTCCCCCTCTTTAAGAAGGGGGACCGGAGGGTGTGTTCCAACTACAGAGGGATCATACTCCTCAGCCTCCCTGGAAAAGTCTATTCGGGGGTTCTGGAGAGGAGGGTCAGTCAGATAGTCGAACCTCGGATTCAGGAGGAACAGTGTGGTTTTCGTCCTGGTCGCGGAACAGTGGACCAGCTCTACACCCTTAGCAGAGTCCTGGAGGGTGCATGGGAGTTCGCTCAACCTGCCTACGTGTGTTTTGTGGACTTGGAAAAGGCGTTCGACCATGTCAAAGTCATTCAGGATTGACTTTAAAATTCTGCTTATGGTTTATAAAGCCTTAAATAATCTCGCCCCATCTTATATATCGGAATGTCTGACACCTTATATTCCAAATCGTAACCTCAGATCCTCAAATGAGTGTCTCCTTAGAATTCCAAGAGCAAAACTTAAAAGAAGTGGTGAGGCGGCCTTCTGCTGTTTTGCACCTAAAATCTGGAATAGCCTGCCAATAGGAATTTGCCAGGCTAATACAGTGGAGCACTTTAAAAAACTACTGAAAATATATTATTTTAATATGGCCTTCTCATGACTTCACTGTAATTTAATCCTGATACTCTGTATATCCAATTCATTATAATAGCTATTCATGGTGGCTCTAAAATCTGTACTAACCCCTACTCTCTCTTCTGTTTCCTTTTCCGGTGTCCTTTTGGTGGTGGTGGCATCTACTCAAAGCACTGTGATGTTCCAACAGTGATGGATTAAAAGCCAGAAGTCTGCATGACCATCATCATCAAGTCCTTCCGTGAGAACTCTAAAAACAAAGAGGACTATTTCATTTATGTTAGGTAGAATGCCCAGAGGGAACTGGGCGGTCTCGTGGCCTGGAACCCCTGCAGATTTAATTTTTTCTCCAGCCGTCTGGAGTTTTTTTTTTGTTTTTTCTGTCCCCCCTGCCATTGGACCTTACTCTTTTCTATGTTAATTAATGTTGTCTTATTTTAATTTCTTATTTTTGTCTTTTATTTTTCTTTTCTTCATTATGTAAAGCACTTTGAGCTACTTTTTGTATGAAAATGTGCTATATAAATACATGTTGTTGTTGTTGTTGTTGTGTCCCTCTGGGAATCCTGTGGGGGGTGCTCTGGGAGTATGGGGTACCGGACCCCCTGATAAGGGCTGTTCAGTCCCTGTACAACTGGTGTTAGAGCTTGGTCCGCATTGGGGGTTGTTAATCAGTTTCAGCTGCTTTGGTGTTAATGAAATTAACAACAGGTGTACTAGAGGGGCAACAATGAGACGACCCCCAAAACAGGAATGGTTTAACAGGTGGAGGCCACTGACATTTTTCCCTTCTCATCTTTTCTGACTGTTTTTTTACTCGTTTGCATTTGGCTACGGTCAGTGTAACTACTGGTAGCATGAGGTGATACCTGAGCCCTACAGAATTTGCACAGGTGATCCAACTTCTTCAGGATGGCACATCGACACAGTTTGCTGTGTCTCCCAGCACAGTCTCAAGGGCATGGAGGTGATTCCAGGAGACAGGCAGTTACTCTAAGAGAGCTGGACAGGGCAGTAGAAGAGTAGAAGGTCCTTAACCCATCAGTAGGACCCGTATCTGCTCCTCTGTTCAAGGAGGAACAGAACGAGCACTGCCAGAGCCTTACAAAATGACCTCCAGCAGGCCACTGGTGTGAATGTCTCTGACCAAACAATCAGAAACAGACTTCATGAGAGTGGCCTGAGGGCCCGACATCCTCTAGTGGGCTCTGTGCTCACTGCCAGGCTCCGTGGACCTCGATTGGCATTTGCCCTAGAATACCAGAATTGGCAGGTCCACCACTGGCACCCTGTGCTTTTCACAGATGAGAGCAGGTTCACCCAGAGCACGTGACAGACGTGAAAGGGTCTGGAGAAGCCATGGAGAATGTTATGCTGCCTGTAACATCGTTCAGCATGACCAGTTTGGTGGTGGGTCAGTGATGGTCTGAGGAGGCATATCCATGGAGAGACGCACAAACCTCCACAGGCTAGACAATGGCACCTTGACTGCCATTAGGTATCTGGATGTAATCCTTGGACCCATTGTCAGACCCTATGCTGGTACAGCGGGTCCTGGGTTCATCCTGGTGCACGACTATGCCTGGCCTCATGTGGCGAAAGAATGCAGGCAGTTCCTGGAGGATGAAGAAATTGATACGATTGACTGACCCACACTCGCCTGACCTAAATCCAACACCTCTGGGACATTATGTTTTAGTCTATATATATTGATTGATTACATGCATCCACTAGCATCACAACCAGAATGGATTGTCTTCTTTAACACTAGAATCCCTGAAGCCTACGAAAAAACTTGTAATGCCAGGCCACCTTAAATTTATTTGCATCTCTCCATTAGTGTCTTTTGTGTTGCAAATGTGTCAATCAGCACAAGCAGCAGGCAGCCTGCTATCCCATCCCCACCCCGATGCAGCTCAACTCAGGCAAAAAGTTCTCCCAGCTCAAGGCTCTTTATCTGTGTGCAAGGTGCCTGCAATTGTAGAGAGTAAATAATATATAGTCATTTGGAATACATACATTTCATGTGTGTTCCGTATCTAAAATGATCTGTGTAAATGTAGGATGACAGGAAATGCGAGGCAGGAATTGTTGAACACATATCTAAAACAGAAATGTTTTTCATGTTTTAGTAACAAAATGTAGACATGAAATGCATAATGTGTGAAGACTGAAGTCCAAATATGAAATAAACACGTTCACAATAGGTACAAGTATAACAAAACAAGTGCTCTTTTATTCGAGAATATAACCGAAGAAAAAGAAGTTGACTTAGGGTACAAGGCAGATATGTCTGCTTGGTTGTTGCACTAGTTACAACTGCTGCCTCCTAATCAAGAGGTTGATTCCTGGGTCCTCAAATTACCATTTTGAGTAGTGAGCTGCTATTTTCATCACTATTATATAATAAAAACATACAGTACATTTGTTTTGAATCTTTAACAGCTGGTGTAAATTTATGGTACTTGTAAAAGTTAGTGATTTTTTTTTCAGTTTTATTCTCTCAGTAACGTTCTCACTCCCAGCCCCCCAATCTGATGATGTTAGTTTTCAAATAATATTGCATTAGTGCGATGATGTTTTCTGATTGGTACTATTCAGTTCATAAAATGATTTCTTCAAAATGTCACATATATTTGTCTCTTTCTTTTTTCCCTCACTGCAGCGTTGATATCATGGGCCAGAAGGCGTGAGCCTGTTCAGTGCGAGCAGGAGCATGCGGGTGGCCAGTTACTGTGTTCTACAACATGCTTGACCTGGTGGCGATGAACGCACATGTATTGTACAAGGCATTCATGGGGTCCACTGAGAAATGAAGAGTGTTCATGGCTCACCTTGCAGAGGAACTTTGTCGTTGCCTCTTACAAAAAAGAAAAAGAGGATGCAACATCAACAAGCATCTGTTCCAAGACCTCCACTTCCCCCAGGAAAGAAAACTCAGGTGTCAGGTGCTCCTTCAATGTAATAGGAACCACAGCACGGAGAGGTGTGTACATTACAACAGGTACACATGTCGTAAATGTAGGAAGGATGGTCCTTTGGTGTGTGGGAACTATTAACATTTGAATCTGATGATTGCATATAGTGTGGAACTGACCTCTCTGTACTATTCTTTCCTCTGCCTGCCCTGGAGTACAAAAGAAACACCACCATGCATCAAAATGTAGAGACTGGGCAAGATCGGGAAAAAAAACCAAACACAGCCACTGATTACAACCACATGAAGGAATGCGAATGAATATGAATAATATGAATAATGTTGCATCAGTACCACAATGTTTTCCAAAATGTACTATATAGGTCATAAAATGAAATACTCCAGATGTGATATATACCTATGTCTCTCTTTTTTTGTCAGTGCGGCTTTGACATCATAGACCAGAAAGTGCATACTAATTCAACATGAGCAGGAACACTCAAGAATAAAACTGAATACAAAAAAATTAAAGTGACGGTGAAATACGAAGAAGGCAGATTCACCAGCGTTTGTGTGTCAGCTTTTATCCCTCCACAACAGAGAATTTCCAGTTCAGTTGTCTCAAAACACCATTCATATCCACAGTTATTTTCCCAGTCACGTACACCACTCACCCCCACACCCACAGTTTTCCCAGTTCCAGTCTCGTTCACGCACAAGATCTGACACTGTTTTCAAATAAAGAGGTGGTATAACAAAACGTGACGTGACAGACAGAAAAACTGAAAAAAAAAGCTAACTTTTACAAGTACCATAAATTTACACTGGTTGTTACAGATTAAAATCAAATGTATGTTTATATTATATAATAGTAATAAAAATAGCAGCTCACTACTCAAAATGGTAATTGGAGGACCTGGTAATCAAACCACAAATTCTTGATTAGAAGACAGCAGTTGTTACCGCTGTACCAACCAAACAGACATATCTGCCTTATACCCTAAGCCAACTTCTTTTTATTTGGGTTATATTTTCGAATAAAAGCTCGCTTGTTTTATTATACTTGTACCTTTTCTGAAAGAGTTTATTTAATATTTGGACTTCAGTCTTCACACATTATACACTTCATGTCCACATTTTGTCAATTATTACTAAAACACGAAAACCGTTTCTGTTTGAGCTATGTGTTCAACAATTCCTACCTCACATTTATTGTCATCCTATATTTAAAATGATCATTGTAGACATGGAACACACATGAAATGTATGTATTCCAAATGACGATATACTATTTACCCTCTACAATTCCAGGCACCTCACATGCAAATAAAGAGCCTTGAGCTGGGAGAAGTTTTTGTCTGAGTTGCAGCGGTGGGGTGATGGGATAGCAGGCTGCTTACTGCTTGTGCTGATTGACATATTTGCAAAACAAAAAATGCTGATGGAGAGGGGCGAATGATTTTAAGGTGGCCCGGGATTGTGAGTTTTTTCATAGGCTTCAGGGATTCTAGTGTTAACCTGCCAAGATGCCATCATATTGGAGGAACAAGATGGATGGATGAGTGCCCCCCAAAATACATCTGCTATCTGTCCTAATGTGTATTTTGGCCAGGATGAGTGATGTTTCTTAATTTGGCCAAGAGGCATTGCTAATGGGTGGATTAGACTGCCTCCTGGGAACAAGTGCCCCCCCACCCCACTGCATTAGGTGTTACTGTTCCTCTAATATGGCTCCTGTATGGGAATTGTAATTCTGGAGGGCATCCCTAGTGGTGTCCTTTAATGCCAACAGAGGATGCTGCTGAGAGAGACCTGCCCTATTTTATGAAAGTCTGGCAAATCCCCAAAGTGCTTCCTGGGTGCAAAGTTGTGTGAACCAGAAGTACTCCTGGGTCCTTTATAAAAGAATCCGTTCTGTCTCACTTAGACGAGATAGAGTCAGGAAAAGTGAAGGACATCGTTAGGGCCATTAGAGGTGGAAGAAAGAGAGAAAGAAATTATTTTATTGTAAAGAAGAAGTCTGTCTGGAAGTATTTCTTAAGTAAAAATATTTATCTGAACCTCGGTGAAATTATGTCTGGGTTTTGGATCTCTGAGGTAACTACTAGTGATAGCAATATGTACATTATATAACTGTATAACGAGAGATAGATAGATAGATAGATAGATAGATAGATAGATAGATAGATAGATAGATAGATAGATAGATAGATAGATAGATAATGAGAATGCTTTAAAGGAATCAAAGATATTGAGGTATTATCTCAACTTCTGATACATTAAATCATAATGGTGCCTTTCATAGTATTTTCTCAAAAAGTATTTTACAAAGCAATTATAATAGTTACAATGGATAAAAACTTCTATTCAGGTAATTCAGAGCCTGCTTCAATGCAGTAATGTATTGGTCAATCACACATAACATAAGTTCCCATTTTTGTGTGCAACTACAGAAGATCAAAATGTTCTATCTAGCCATTATCTGAAACTTCTTTCAGGCGTCAATAAATCATTTAGTCAATCTGTATTTTAAAGAACACCTTTGATAATGGCCATTTTCTCCAAGATGAAGAAATTCTCAGATCCAGAAGATCAGAGAAGTTGATCCAATAATACATATCTGTTGCTATTCATCAAAAATCAGTCTTTATTTTAAAAACTGTCTCTTGTAGCATCCATCCATCAATTTACTAAAACTCTTATTTCAGTATTACAGTAACGGGGAGGCAGAGTTTTTCACTGTCACCATTTGCTCAAGACTCTCCAATCCTTTCCTAGTAAGTTTCTGAAATTGTTTTCAAAACTTCCCATTTCTGAGATCAAAATTGTGTATACAAGTCATATCCAAAAAGTCTGTTTGGTTATAATGTATTGGCTGAACAATCTATTCATTATGTAGCATCAATCAGTACTTTACAGAATACTTTACCAAAACATCATTTTGTAAACGTGTCTTTCATCAATGATAAAGACCAATAAAATGTCCATTAAGCTGTCTCGTAAATACTACCAATATACAAGTCAATTTATTTTACTGTAAATCACAGCTTTCAAATTGTTTTCCGTAATTGTTTACAATAACATGTTTAGTCAAAGAAGGTGAAGAAACAATTCACAAACACACTTGGTTGCTCCTGAGCAGCAATACATTTGTATTTTATTCAGTATTAAACATAATCTACAATTTCACAAACTGCATTTCAAAACAACAAAATAATGCATCACAGTTATACTCCATTAAGCCATTATTGAATCCAGCTACTAATAATGTGTCAGTCAACTAATTTTATTTTATATTGCTCCACTTATTCATCTTTTTCCTAAACATGCTTAATCAAAGTGTATGCTCGTGGAAGGCCAGTGCCCATCTAGGCAGCCATGAGCTCAAAGGGGGGACCAACCCGAGGACACTACTTCATCACAGCTTGTTCTGAAACATCTTACATACTGTAGTATTGTATTTACATAACGTAAGATCCTCAACTCTGCTTTATCCAGCTCAACATTGAGCGGATGGGGGCCCACCTTGGAATCAGTGGGCTCAAAATAGAAAAGAATCCCAGATGGGCTACAAGTCTATTGCAGGAGACACCTATTCCCCTAAAAATGGACTCACTTATTCTGAGCTAATTTTATAGTACTTTACTTAGTCATTTCGGTTACAGAACAAAAAGAGACAAGGAGATGCCGACACCATTGTTTTAAGTACCCCTAAGGAAAAATAAATGAGTCAGTCAATCAAAATCATATACTCTATATAGCAACCTGCATTAAAAGCATTTTGTCAAGATGCTTTTCAAAGCAATTGATATAATATATGGAGATGATCAAAAGGCACATCTAGCCATTATTCTTCTCTGCTACTAGGCAACAAAGAGCTAGTCAAGTTTGTTTTATATAGCAACTTGCATAGTAAGCACTTTTGTAAATTGCTTAAGACAGCAATACGAGTTAATGAATAAGAAGAAACCAAGTATTACATGCACATAGTAATAAATATAGACAGTAACATCACCTGGAAAACAGATCAAAGTGTCTTCAACAGAATTATTTCCTATTTTCTTGTCATCTTGATTTTAAGACAAGTAAAAGATTCAGTCATTTTTGTGGGGCACATGTTAGGATAGGCAACCATCTGAGAATTTCAGTCCGAAGGGAGATTAGTTTTTTGGGCTGCTTTGAACTGTCTGTAGGCTGGGCCTATTTATATCAGAATGCACACCATAAAAGAGACTTTCAAGATGACAAGAAAAGCCAGATGCACAAGCTGAGATGCACCAGCCACCTGAAAGACGTAGTCAGTCACTGACAAAGACAGTTTAGTGGTCTGCTTATGTCAGAGGGAGAAAAAGCCATGCCTGAAAAAACTGTAAAGAATTAGTTATACAATGATGTAAACAAAGATAGTCCCCAAAACAAAAGTCCACTAATAAAAATAACATTTGTTAAATGTATTTTGTGCACAATTTCTAAACTACAGTTATAAAAGACGCACAAAGCACAATTAAAGCTGTTTATTTGATCCACTAAATGGGAATATTCCAATATATTAAGCATCCAATATTATTTTATTTATTTTTGTTATTCTATATGCCTTGTCTTACCAATATTATAATATTACCTCAGAAAAAATATAAAATAATAATAAAAAAGCTCAATATAATGACATTGCATGTCTTACTGCCATGCTGTACATTCCCTAGACTCACTGCTTCCATGGCCTAGCTAATATAGTGTAAAAAATAAACAGTACGGCAGGGTGAGGGCACTTCATTTGGCCATGTGTGGACTGTGAAGCACCGTTGCGACTCCTTGCCAATAGCCTTCTCTAATTGCATCATTCATCTCCAAAACGGTTAATAGATCCAGTCTCAGAGCTCATAACTAGATTGCATTGCATTATGCCTAATTATGAAAGGCAATCTATTTCCTAAATCCCTGTTGTCCTATTTAAAAGCATAAAAAGGTGAAGTAAATTCAAAGGATAAAGTCCAAAAATAGCAAGGTAAATTACAAACTCCAAGAAGTTCAATTTGCTGGTAAGATTTTTCAGCTAGCCTTGTAGCTTTGTTTATTCGAAAAGCGCTGTATAAATGTAATGAATTATTATTATTATTATTATTCAATCTTCAATTTAATCCATTGGCAATGTGTGATGTTACTTATATCATAATTGTTTTTTTAAGTTTTTTTACTGTTTGCTCAATAAACCCTTTATCTACTAACACCTTCAAACACCCTAGCCCACAGGTGTCGAACTCCAGGCCTGGAGGGCCGCAGTGGCTGCAGGTTTTCATTCTAACCCTTTTCCTAATCAGTGACCAGTTTTTACTGCTAATTAACTCCTTTTCCCTTCATTTTAATAGCCCTTATTTTAAGGATTCAGTCCTCTCAATTGATTCGTTTCTTCATTAAATGGCAGCCAAACTGAAATGTGACATGAAACGAGCCAACAGATGACCAACTAAACTGGGGTTTCAAACTCCAACCAATTTCACTTCAACCAGTTTCTTAATGAGAAGCCAATTCTTGCTGTTAATTAAACCCGTTACTTAAATCCTCTGCTTGCTGCTGCTCTCTTTGTTATAGCAGACATTTCCCAAACTGTTGATTTTCTGTTTCTGGTTATTGACCTGAGAGATCAAACTTAATGAGACCCTCATCTTTTTTTATGTTCAGATAATGTGGTTAGCTGATCACCTGTTTGCTCATTTTGCGTCTCATTATTGTTTGGCTGCTAACTAAGGAAATAGAAGGAACTAAGGGGTCTGAGTCGAGTTAATTAAAACTAAAGCAAAAGAAGTTAATTAGCAGCAAAAACAGGTCACTAATTAAGAAGGTGGTTAGAATGAAAACCTGCAGCCATTGCGGCCCTCCAGGACCGGAGTTTGACACCCCTGCCCTAGCCAAAGGGAGTCACTGGCAGAATATTCAACTTCTAATAAGAAAGCTTCTAAATGATATAGTTTATTTAATGTAATAATCCAAAGTTATCATAAAGCTATTTTACTTTTAGTTCACATTATCTTATACTTACCCCAACTTATGAATTTTCAGGACAGCTGTGTGCTATAAAGTGAGCTATTTTTTAAACAAATTCTAAATATGAATAGGTCCAGCACAGGTCCAAGAAAGTCAGGAAACCCCAAATTAGTAATGGAAATATACAGTTCTGGGCAAAAATCTTAAGCACTGTAGATCACAGAAATAGCTATCTTATATAGTTATTTCATGTCTCCTGGATCAGTGCATCAATCGAAAACAGCCTATGCTAGAGTTCCAAGCATTTCTTTTGCAAAAAATGAAGCAATACAATACATGAAGATATTGGACTGCCCTTAAAGAAAGGAACTAACATAGTAATAGACCAATTTCCAGTTAAAAAAATTGAGATGTTTATTGGAACAGTGCTTGATTAAGGTGTTAAAGATCAATGACTCCATGTGTAGGTTGAGATGATTCACTGAAACAACTGCGTAGAGGAAATAATACTGGGCAAGGGACAACTAGACTAAAATGGGGAGACTGTGGTAGATGTGGTGGTTTAATTTCAATTCTATACCACCGCAAAAGCAAGAATAGTGACAGGAGACAAAAGGTGGTCATCCTGCATCAGACTCTCACCCATGTGAAAATTTTGTAGCTGACCGGTATTTCTAGATGTGCTGTCCAAGCTCTTCTGCAAAACCACAAAAAAATTAGCAAAACTGAGGATCAGAAAAGTATTTGTCAACCAAGAAGATTGCAGTAAATGAGAAATACATCAGGCTTACTTCCCTTCATAACTGGAAGTTGTCCAGCACTGCTATTAGTTTAGAACTAGCTGAGACCACTGGGACCCTAGAGTACTCATTTACCATCCAGAGAAATCCTATCAGAAATGGCCATTGTGGAAGAGCCGTGACCAAAAAGCCATTCCTCTAAGGTGAGAATAAAGCCAAATGACTTATATGTACAGGCATACCGTTGGATGGAGTCAAAATTTGACATTTTTGGCTGTAACAGCAAATGTAGCCATGCTAGTGCTACTGAATTGACTTTGGCTTTCAAAAACCTTGAAACTGAATTAAGTTAATTCAGTAAATGGAAGGATTTTCTTACCAACATAAAAGTATCAGTGAAGCTCTGTCTGTGACTGACATAAAACTGAAAGAAAAGAAAACAGAAATTGAGGAGCTCAAAAAGATGAGAAAAACGATACAAGAAGGAAGGCTTAAGAAGAAGTGAAAGTGCCCTCAGAGCACAGCTTAATTCAAAATCTCTGAGTCAGTTTGTCATAGATGAATAGCATCTTCTTCAAAGGTGAGAAAATCGATATTCCCACCTCAGTCACTGCAGAGATGTTGTCACCTATTCATGCCAGCCCCTTGAGTATTGAAATGTGAAAACTGAGAGCCTGTGACACTGTGTTTAAGTGGAATGTGCAGGGAAATCAAGGATTTAATTCAAAAATGTTAAACGACTTTGAAGCATCACTCCTCAAAGAGCCACGAGCTGCTACCCTAGTGTTTCAGGTCACTAGCCCTGGACAATGTTCTTTTTATTTTAATGAGGATGTTCAGTTTTGCGAAAAGATTTGTGGTGCTAGACATTCCATCCTGAATTTGTCTAACCATGTAATAGTTACCCCAGAAGAGTGTTAGCCTAGTATTGTTTCAAGTTATGTTTTGTCTTTGGTTGAGTCCATGTCCTTCACAGCTAATATTTTAGCTGGAACTGACATTATGCAAACAATGGTGAAGAGATATCTAAACTCACTGATGGTGCTGTTTTTAAGATTACCCCAGTGGTAATGAGATTGTTGTAATAGTGTGTAAAAAGAATTCTATTGTCTTTGTAACAAAAACTACAATAAAGCAACTAACCAACTATTTAACTATTATCATTTGGCGCAGTGGCAGGACATTAGGCAGGACATTGGCTGCTTTAGTAGACAGCCCAGTTGAAGTCACCAGGAAGCACAGCACTCTCAATGTTCAGAAACAGTATCTGTTTGGCTAAGAATGGGAGTCTTCTATTAGCTCAGCTGATAATAAATTGCTTCTGAGGGCCACTGTAATCCAGACATTGTGGGTTTGCGACTGGCCACTGACAGTTACCACAGTGTAAATATGAGAGCTTGTGTCAGTCCATGGCAATTCCTCATGTTGGTCTTTCCATAGCTCATCTGGAAACATCATTAGAACATTAGGAAAGCTGTGACAAGAATAGGGGGCATTCAGCCCAACAAGTACATCCATCCTATTCATCTACATTGTCTAAAATAACCTCAAGTCTGCTCTCCACCACAGAATTTTGCAATTTATTCCATGTGTCTATGGTTCTCTGTGCAAAGGAAAACTTTCTTACGTTTGTGTGAAATCTGCCCTTAACAAGTCTCCAACTGTGTCCACATGTTTATCTTGCAGACTTTATTCTAAATTAACATTATGGCATTCACTGTACTAATTTCCTTCATTAATGTAAACACTCCCTAATCGTATCCCCTCTCAATCTCCGTTTGCTTAAACTGAAAAGGTTCCGCACCTTCAATCTCTCCTCATAGCTCATACCTCACCGTCCTAGAATCAGCCTAGACACTCTTCTCTTTACACTGCTATGTCTTTTTTGGTATTTTTGAGATTAAAACTGAACACAGTACTCCATGTGATGCCTCACTATTGTGTTATGTAGACTTCCCTTGACTTGTACTCCTCAAATCATACAACTCTAGATAACCTAACATCAAATTAGCCTTCTTGATTACTTCAGTACACCGTTTTGCTATAGACGGAGATGAATCCATTAGGTACTTCACATACTCTCAAGTTTCAAACCTCCCATTCTGTATTCAACTTTAACATTTTTAACTCCTACATTTAATATTTTATAACTAGACATTAAGCCCATTACAATAACGGGCGCTAGAATAGTAGTGCATAAAAATTAGTAGGAACAGTCTATATTAAATGGCAAAGGACCGTCTATTTTCTGTTACAGTAATACTGACTTGTATGTGGCTGTAATATGCGTCACTGTATTGTGTGCCTTTAATTTTCTCTCACAGTAATACGTCTCTCCAGCAAGTATTTTAATCTGTGCTGGCATGCAGCTGATTATTGTATGTATGGCGTCTCCCCAGCAACGGATTTTATGTGCGCGAAAATAAATCTACTTTTAAAAGTCATCCTATTGTAATATCATGAAAATTCGTATATTTAGGAAAACACTTTACACTCTACTGGGCCAAGTTTGTTAATCGCAAATCTGACATCCTCAGAGTGAACAACAAACACTAATCCCACCTCTTTGGGGAAGCTGGTCTCCACGCCTCAGTACCCGATTGGATTTTTCGTGCGTTATGTTTTAGATCTTACCTCATTTACCGAGATCCGATTGAATCGGCCGCATGATATTTTATAGGTCCCGCCCTCTCTGTCTTGTGTGACGCGTCAGGCGGCCTTTGAAGCATCGCACCGTACCCCGCGCATGCGCACTTCACCAGAAGACACACCCACACACGGACACATGGACGCACACAGGGATTTTATTAAAGTGGATTACTAACATTAAATTTTCTCTGCTACAAAGCTGCACAAGCATGTATGCTATCTAAATCTTTCCATACCAATTTTACTGATTCTTTAAATTCTAAATTATCTGCCATTCCACCTTCCACTTCATGTTGTTAATTAATTTTTGTTGTGAATAAGTGCAACCAAAATAACAAAAAAGGTGAGTAGGCCTCCAAATACCTCCAACCCAGAACAGGACCTTCTGGTCCAGGCAATTAGACCGCAAACACTACAGGCAGATTTTGGCCTACACAGACCCAAAATGGCACCCTGGTTATCAAAGTACAAAAACACATTTAAATGTTCAGAAACACAAAAATACTTTTAATAGGATAAACCATAAAACTTCTTGCTTGAATAACAAATCCAATATAAAATATTAATAGAATTAAAAAAGGGAACAGAAAATGAAAAAAAGCAAAATAAAAAAAAAGTATTTGCTGGAAAAAATTCAATCCCACGTGAACAAGTCTAATCCACAATTCAACACTCAAGTCCAACAATCATAGCAAAATTCCGAAAAATCAGAAACATCAATATAGCAATCTTTATTCCACAAGCTCCAATGAACCACTACTGTGACCAGCTCTTCCACCAAAATATAAAGGCAGAAGGCAGTCCAGGGAGATGTAATGTAATGTTGGCTCCGCCTCTTGGGGGGTTCCACCCACAGAAAGTATGATCAATAGTAATTCCAAAACAAAAAGAACAGCAATAAAGCGGAAAAAATAACATAAGCCATGGAGCAAACCCTGGCAGTAAAATAGAGTTTTCTGTTGAAACTCATCTTGAGTTAAATGTTTGCCAAAATGTAGTTTTTAAATATGTCTAGTCATATTTTGCACTTGACTGGCACAGTAGCTAATATTGCTTTGTCACAGCCAAGCACTGTGATAGGATTTTCTTTCTTTTTTTAAATATTTTTCTGTGTTATGTCCTTATTCTATTGCATTTAACTGCTCTTCATTTCATTTTATGTTTTCTATTTATCCCTGCTCCTTTACATTTGGTTTTACCACTTAGGACTTTCAGGTACTGGATTAATGAAATCTGCACTTATTCAGAGTCCTATATCCACCTTATTTTCCAAAGAGTTTTTTTGACAATTTTGGCTAAACTGTTTGGGAATCTATCATAACACATCACAGGTTTGTCTGTAAAGTCTGCAAATGATCTTTTTGCCCAGTACTCCAGTTTTTCTTTCACACTCCCTAAACATTTGAGATTAGGTGTAAATGTATGTGGACTCTGTTATTCTGCCTGTAGGCTGAGGGAAGACAGAATGAATAATAAATGGACCAAAAGATGAAATGTAGTCAAAAAGCCAAAAATGGGTCAATGCCAAAAATATGTTAATTCTCTCACTGAAGTCAGATCTGTAAGTCAAAGTCAAAGGGGAATGCTAGTGATATCAAAAACCAGAAATCAAAAAGAAGCACACATTTGCTTTTATCCTTAAACACTGATACTAAATCATCCACTGTGCCAGTCTTTACTGTAAAAGGTTTAAATGATGATGTTTTGAAGCAAATGCACTTTTATTTTATTTTTAACAGGCTTTTAAGTACTAAAAACGTTATATACAATGTTTTATTATGTTAAACTGTATGTTAAAACTATAAGTCCTTTCATGAACATTTGATTTTTGTAAACATAGCCTGTGTAAACCACAGGAAGATGAAGTGTTAGTAGAAACAGCAGACAGAAGGCTAAACTAGCAAAAATTACAAATGCAAGTTTGACAAGGTTGAAGGGTCAAAACTTTAAATTTTAAAACAATTTTTCTGGACTTTCCACATGCATAAAACCAAAACCCTTGAACCATTAGTTATCTTTCTGCATACACACCTCATGAACATGTACTGATATGGTCTGTCAAAATGACATTAGGCAGGGCTAGGGGTGCAAAATATCTCCAGAGTAACTGACTTATTGATCCATACTAAATAGTTTTCTGATAGATGTTAATGATGACTGTGGTACACTAGAGAGATGACCAGAAGTTGGATTAGCAGTCCAGCAGAGGATGTGGTCAAGTATGGGTGGGTCCTATGAATTATGTTGAGTGGGTCTCTAATGCAGTGCTGCATTGTGTTTCTCAGATTACCATATTTGTTTTTATAATCCCATGATAATAAAACACACACACAGAAACTCTCATAATAATTTATTAGATATATTTGATGCTTAAAAATTAAAGGTCCTCTACTCTTTGTCAGAGTTGCAGTAAAAGATTGGAATGAAAGTTCCTAGATATTATCCCTGTTCAAAATCATAGCTTGGTGCTTAAACTGTTTCATTAAAGAATTATCACTTATTAACACTAAATTCTGCATTCTTAAATTAGGAACTATTTTATTATTTGATTCAGCATGTGGTGGCAATAATGATTTAATGTGAACAACCCATAAACTGTATAGTAATACAATATTAATAATAAAAAAAGCAGACAAGCTCTTTAAAAGAACTTCACAGCTGCAAAACTAATGAGAAAAAATCATAACTAACAAAAAAACTAAGCAGTTATTTTGAATATGAGATCAAAGCAAAGCCCAAGACTGTTTTTTAATAAACCACTTCCAAAATGACTGATTCTAGCAAGCATTGACAAGCCTTGTGTTGATTTGACAACTACAGAGTCTGACCTTGGAAAAAAGTAGATAAGGCAAAATTGTTGCAGCAAATAATCCCAAACAGAATTAAGGCTGATGTCTTTTTGTCATTTTTGTAAAGTCAGAAAAGGCTGAAATCCTTTCTGATCTCTTTGTCTCTTGCCATATCTCTCTTTCTTGAAGGCTGTCTACATGTAGGCTGAACAAAACAACACAAAAGAAAGGAAGAGAGAGAGAGCGCTTAGGAAAGTTTTACTTTGTGTGAAACTTCTGTTTTGCTTTTGTAAAAATTACTGAGATGTGCATTTTATTACCGATACCTATTACTTTTTTTTGTCTGCTGCTTGTCCAAGTTCAGATTAGCTCTCTCTAAAGAATAGGAAAACAGATTGGAGTGGTGTTCACTTATCAGAAGCCAGGATCAAATATAGCAGAAGCATGCAGCTTACACAAAGCAATTCATCTACTGCCGCCCTTATGCTGCAGAAAGTGGATTTTCTTTGAATGCCTGAATTCAAGGCCTTATTTAATGACATTATCCAAATCAGAATATCAGCCTACCTCTCTGAGCACAGGTCATCTCTATATATTTACACATAATGCTAAGCTGGTTGTTTCTATTTCTAGCTAAACCTCATTTAATGAAGCTACCTGTACATTTACATAGACAGGCCTTTACTACACAAGAATTCAGCACTAAACAAATGAAAGGTTCACAGCCATTGCGTAAACTCTAGGGATTCAAACCTGGACTCTGGCGTTGTGAGGTAGCAGTGATAACTGCTTTGTTACCATGATGCCTTCAATTCAGTTCAGTTTATCATAAAGTGCATTACACTCACTGCCTTAATAGGGTAAAAGTAAAATTAAAGACTTCAGCCATGATAGACATTTGTTTTTCCTGCTTTTCATGTCTTGCAAATGATACAGGTCCACTGGCATTACACAGCTTCAGGCTTTAAGGTTGCTGAACAGTCAATCATAAAAATAAAGATGGAAATATAACAAAGCATATATATAGGGAGAAAAAAAGTCATGTATCTTAAAATAATTTTTTTTCCTAATCTTTCGACAACCTATCAGGTGTCATCATCAGAGGAAAATGATTAAACATACAGGAATCAAAGGCAGTATATAAGAGGTGAAGGTGGATTAATAAGGTGGGGTTTAGAAGGTGTTGGTCATATGGTCTTTTTTATTATTTGAGTGTTCTTTTTAAGCCAGCATATGCTGGGTTCAAGTGTCTGTTAATGGCATTTTCATTAGAGAGCCACGATTCAGCCAGGTCTCTGGCACTCTTAGAATTGGCCCTGAATTTTGCTTTCACAGTATCCCAGTCAAACATGTGTTTAGTGGAACTTCTACATGTGTAAATCAAAGACTTTGCTTCTGACGGCATTGTGATGTTCCTGTATACGTGTTGTCAGTCTTTTACATGTTTTCCACATGTATACCCCTGGGAATGCATGGCATTGAATGATGTAAACTGTGTTTGTTGTCTCTGTGGTCGATTTTTTGCTTTTGACATTGAAAAGGACAGTCCACAGAGTGTTTGTTGGTTTGTGGGCTATCTTGATCCCAGATCTGAACAGGACACATGCTGTATTTTCTGACACGCCACTATATATATATATATATATATATATATATATATATATATATATATATATATATATATATATATATATATATATATATACACACACAGTATATATAGATATATATTGTGATGTTTGAGTCCCTGCCTTGCACACCAAAACACGAGGCTAAGTCACAGTACTTTAGCAAAACTAGCTTTATTCACCTTGAAACAGGAACAGTACGGTTATTTATTGTAGCAGAATCTACCATTCTCCTAAAGACACAGCAATCAGGTAGGGTCATGACCAGGTTAGTGGCCAAGTAATACTGTTCCCTGCATTTACAATATTCCTTGCATCACTTATCGATGGCAGGCACTCATAGTGTGACCACGATCTTTTAGGATTTGTTTTTGTGGCGAGCTGCTATGGCGCTGGGAGCCTGCGGTTGCCTCGGAGACCAATATGTTGTCTTCCACAGATGTGGTGATTGTGCTTCAGGAGACAGTTTGGTGTGTCGTCCCATTGGCGGGAGCTCCAAAAGATATATATATATATATTTTATATATTTACTGTATATATATATATATATTCAAAATTTTAAAATTACAGACATGATTAAAAAAGTATAAAAGGTTTGGTGTGACCTGACTGTATGCAAATACCCCTAAATTAAATTCTGCAATGTGCACATTATGTCTGAATTGTTTGATTTGTAATTGTAATCTGTGAAGCCAATGGGAAAATCAAGGAAAATGTGTCTTTGTGTGCAATGTTTTTTTAATGCAGACTATTTTTTAAATTAAAGCATTAATGCACCTAAACCATTTTTGACTTTTGCAAAATGCCGCAAGTTCTGATGTCTAAACCATCCCTAATGATGACTTATTCACTTTTGTTTCATGTTACTAAAACTGGAGAAATAACGAGATTAATGATGCAAACAGAAAGATAAATGAATTAAGTTGACAGCTGGGAAGCAGCAAACAGCTCACTGGTGGATGGAGAGTGAAGTATGAGAGGCAATAATTTACTGTACAGCCAGGGATTGGCTGTCTTGGATTTAAAGAGCCACGCCTACTTTACAGTATTGAGACATAGCAGTGTATCTTTTATTTTTTATTGTTTGTGCCGCTTCATCAGTTTCCCTCTTCTGTGGCAAATGAATCATAATGAATTGGACAGCCAAGCAGGGATTGAAGGCCCCAGAAATGCTTTTAAATTTATCATGAGGAAATCTGAAATTGGCTGAACTGTTGACAGATGATTTTTTAAATTATTAATATTACAGTTTGGGGTTTCAGATGAAAAATGGATTGCACACCATTAACACAATGTTTGGATAAAAGTAACGAGAATGCGACAAGTCAGATTTCCATCCTTGCTTTTGTTTGCCTAAACAGACTAGGTAGCATTAAAGATTCAGTATGGATTTTCTCTGCATAATGTACAGAATGCTTTTATTCATGTTGACCCTTAATATTACTTCATTTACACTTCATAAGACAAGAATAAAATTGAAGTTTAAATCTGGGATTATTATTGTTTAAAGTGAACCTCTGGCTTTACACTCAGAAATAAATTTTAGTGCCAGCAAGATTTCTTGGTAAAGCAGTTCAGCTGTAAATAAGGCTGCTTTCTGTTTTTCCTGTTTCTTTAATGTTACTATTTTATTTTACTCTGTAAATGTTTATATCTTACTTCAATGGCTGATGGCTTTCCAGATGGACATCATAGACAGTTAGATGATGCATCCTAAATATTAATTCCAGCTGGACAGCCTACTTCATAGAGATAATTGTGTCCTTCCACTGCCGACTGTGCTTAGTTTCACTTAATACCTATTCAAAGCCACAGACTCAAGATGATTCTTAGTTGCAGTGTTATCTTCAAGCTGATTCTGAAGTGCTAAATCCTTGTTTTTCTAACACATCCAAGTACTTGCTGTTGGGTTACTTGATAAACAATGATCTGATATTGTGAGTGAGTACTGTGACAGCATATAATTCTGTTGCACAACCGTAACTTATATTAATGAAGGCAGGTCCTTCCTTTGGCTTTTTTTTTCTTGGCTACAGTAGAGAGTCATGGATTCTCAAAACTGCCCTGAGCATGCACTCCTGAAAGACATGGCAGAAAAAAAAAAGGGAGCAATGAGTCAAACATTTTTAGCCATTGCACATAAAAAATACTGCATTAAAAAAGCTATTGTTGCACAGTCTTAACACTTTGAATGCAAGGTATGAGTTAAGTCATATCTCAATGAACCTGTCAAAACACGATATACAAGAGAACATGTAACTCAATACAGTAATCCTTCCTCCATCGCGGGGGTTGCGTTCCAGAGCCACCCGCGAAATAAGAAAATCCGCGAAGTAGAAACCATATGTTTATATGGTTATTTTTATATTGTCATGCTTGGGTCACAGATTTGCGCAGAAACACAGGAGGTTGTAGAGAGACAGGAACGTTATTCAAACACTGCAAACAAACATTTGTCTCTTTTTCAAAAGTTTAAACTGTGCTCCATGACAAGACAGAGATGACAGTTCTGTTTCACAATTAAAAGAATGCAAACATATCTTCCTCTTCAAAGGAGCAAACAAATCAATAGTGCTGTTTGGCTTTTAAGTATGCGAAGCACCACGGCACAAAGCTGTTGAAGGCGGCAGCTCACACCCCCTCCGTCAGGAGCAGAGAGAGAGAGAGAGAGAGATAGAGAGAGACAGATAAAAAAATCAATATGTGCCCTTCGTGCTTTTAAGTATGCGAAGCACCGTTCAGCATGTCGTTTCAGGAAGCAGCTGCAGCTGCACAAAATATAGCAATGTGAAGATAATCTTTCAGTATTTTTAGACGAGCGTCCGTATCGTCTAGGTGTGTGAACAGCTCCCCTGCTCACACCCCCCTACGTCAGCGCAAGAGAGAGAGAGAGAAAGTAAGTTGGGTAGCTTCTCAGCCATCTGCCAATAGCGTCCATTGTATGAAATCAACTGGGCAAACCAACTGAGGAAGCATGTACCAGAAATTAAAAGACCCATTGTCCGCAGAAACCCGCGAAGCAGCGAAAAATCCGCGATATATATTTAAATATGCTTACATATAAAGTTCGCGATGGAGTGAAGCCGCGAAAGGCGAAGCGCGATATAGCGAGGGATTACTGTATACACCTGCTAATATAGTGCTGCCATCTAGTGGATACCCAGATCATTTTTTTTTTCTTTTTTTCTGGTGGCAACAGGTTGTGGAACAAAGTCCTATAAATAGACAGCCCATAGTTATGTCAAAAAAGTATAAAGCTGCTGATGTTTTGAAATAACAAGATCTGTTGCAAAGATAAATATTTTAAAGATAATGACTGTAATCAAGATAGTGACAATCAACTGGATGAAGTGCAACCTGTAGGCTCTAGTACTGATGTGGAGAGCTACCCCGGAGGCGTTTCTTCATCAGAAGGCATCCAACAGTCGGGACAGCACTACATGGACATTTTGCCACCTACTAAATGCAAACAGTTACCAACTACCAACAAAAACAACAACTTTTATTTACTGTATAAAGCACATTTTCATATAACAGTGTAGCTCAAAGTGCTTCAAAGATGACAAAGAGAAACTTACAAGAAAAGAAAAACAATTACGATAATGCAACAATATCAAGCATCACTCACAACAAAACAAGGTAAGGTCAATGGTTGGGAGGACAGAAAAGTAAAAAAAAAAACACCAGTTAGGCTACAGGAAAAAACAAAATCTGTAGGGTTTCAAAGGCCAAAAGACCACCTAGCCCCCACTGGGCATTATACCTAATGTAAATTTCCTAAATAAGTCCTCTTTGTTTTCATGCTTCACATGATAGAATAGGACAGGATATCAAATGTGCTGTGGACAATGCAAAGAAAGGTGTTATATTTGTGACACAGCCTGCACAGTGTGAGGTGCTATGCTTCTAGGAATCTCATTCAAATAGAAACATTTATTTGTATTGCTGGTTAAAATAATTAACAGGTTCTCTACATTTTTAACAGACTTACAATTGATTATTAAACAATTGCTTTCTAATACATTTCTTTATATTTTTACAAATTTCAATTGATTTAATTAATTATAACATATGCATAGACAACTATTGCAACATCCTGGTAATAAATGGTCCAGCGGTCAATGTGTTAAACAGCTCAGTAAATGGTAGCATAGGACATGATGAAGGGAACACTGAATCAATCGTATTCAACATAAAAACTATTACACCTTAATAAATAGATGTGTTATTACCTAATAATATCGTGTAGACTGAAAATAATCCAAAGCAATGCTATGGAGGTAGAAATACAATATGTGCTGTATGTGTTGTCACACACGTGTACCTTGGGGTCAGCATAAAGGCTCTGGGGGTGGTTCTTCAATGCCAGTCCACAAGGTGGTGGTGTATACTAATGCCTCTTCTATTTCACTCTCGGCTGACCGGATGATTGACAGTCCAACCACCTTTGACATCACTTCCAGTGTCTCCTCCCACCCCTGGACCCACCTCTTCCTGCCTGGCCTGCACTTAACAGGAAGTGTCATCATCCTTGTCAGTCTAATATGAAACTCGTGTCCTAAAGGGCATTATTTTTGCTGAAACGTGTTTAGTATTTTTGCATTTATAATATACAGGGTTGCAATGTTGTTCTGTCTCTTTTTACAGTGCGCACTCAGTGCTTAATCAGTCCATTTGTAATCAGGGCTGTGGAGTATGAGTCCAAGTATCTCTTCCAACACTAATTCCAGCACTTAAAGTAGGACTACAATTTTTATTGGATAACATACTAACAACAGCTCTGTTGATATTTGTTTTAAATTTAATTCCTTTACAAGAATGCTGACATCCACAGCAAGTTGACTGGAAGTGGCTACAATGGTTATGCCACATGACTGGATCCATGCATCACAAATAAGAAACTCACATAAAGTTATGAAGCAACCTTGAGGACCAGTGCAGCTGTAAGGTGTATGTCTGATATATTCACATTGTGCCTTCCTTTATTCCATTCCCAGGGCACCTTGTGTCCAAACTAGAAAAATGGAAGGCAACAACAACAACAACAACATTTATTTATATAGCACATTTTCATACAATATGTAGCTCAAAGTGCTTTACATAATGAAGAAAAGAAAAATAAAATACAAAATAAGAAATTAAAATAAGGCAACATTAGTTAACACAGAAAAGGAGTAAGGTCTGATGGCCAGGGTGGACAGAAAACACAAAAAAAAAAACTCCAGAAAGCTGGAGAAAAAAATAAAATCTGTAGGGGTTCCAGGCCACGAGACCACCCAGTCCCCTCCGGGCATTCTACCTAACATAAATGAAATAGTCCTCTTTGTAGTTAGGGTTCTCACGGAGTCACTTGATGCTGATGGTCATACAAACTTCTGGCTTTTAATCCATCATTTTTGGAACATCATGGTACTTAGAGTAGATGTATACATCTTGTATAATCTTTATTCAGGTGATTTTGAGCACAAGAGAGGATATATAATGAAAAGCACTCCTGCACACAATCGGTGTTAGAATGGTTTATTAAAAGGAAGATGGAGGTCTTTGGACTTATCAGGTGACTCAGAGCTGAGTTTTGCCGCAATGTGATGGCATGTTTGGATGTAGTACATAGAATGTAAAGAGACTTTTATGTCTTGCAATATTGACATTCACTTACAAAATAATTTTATTTTTTTATGAGTTCAACAAGAATGATTGTTAATATCTCAGAGTTCTGCACATATAGCCGACTTCAGTTCATGCTGTGTAATGGCGGCAGTCTGGGCATTACATGATGGTACAATGCTACTGCTCTGTCCACTCAGATGCTGTCACTTGCTCCCAGTCTTGTTTTTTACTATTATTTGTGACTCCTGTTGAGTGCCCATCAAAAAGAATGCTTTTACAGTTTTCCACTTCACGCAGTGATGCCTCAAGCTGACTTTCACTGAAGTTTCATTTTCATGATTTATAGTAAAGACGCAATTTCTATTTCTTCTTTTTATTGGCAGTTTTTACACTATGTGGCGCATTACTGCATAAAGATGTTACTCAGTGGCATGACCAAATTTATGTGGTGATTAGATCATAAATATTCAAAAAAGACATTTTTATCCCATGTATGGTTATTGATGGGAGGTAATGGGGAGTGGCTAAAAGTGCATTCACAAGCACATAGGTTAAAGTTGATTTGAAGTTTATAAAGGAACTTGGCATGGCACGTGGTGAAAGTACAGTTTTGCAAAAGTGATTTTTTTGTGTGTAAGCCATTTTTTCCTTTTGAGCCTAAGCAAATTTTTATATTTTTGCTAGCATGTCTATTTGGCGTCTACTACACAAGATGCAAGTGAGAGTTGTGGTTTACAATATCATAAACAATTTAGATAATGTATACATGTTGTAACATTCAGGGACTTATGATTTGAAAGTTGATTTGAAAAACTTAGTTGTCAAGTTTTTGTTTATTAAATATTTTAGTAATAATGAGTAATATTCAATAATGACAGCGATAACAGAATGCAATAACATGTGTTAACAGACTACATTAAATCCATGCTTTTAAACAGCAATATCTTGTACTTAAAAATATAGCCTAGATAGGCTTGTTGTGGTTCAGAACAGCTTTCAAAGACAGCAGATTCCAAATGACATTTCAAATGATGTGAAAATGGCACCAACTAATCTACTATTGTTAGTTGTTGGTTGTGGAGAGTCTATGACTGACTGAATATTTAAAATTCCTTAAATATAACATTTTTGGAAGACATACTTGATGGAGAGTTAAAATCTCAGTTGATGTCTAAAGTCTAAAACTTCTGACTGCTTAAGACCAGGATAGAGTGCAGGTCTGGAGTATTTTCAATTAAATCATGTCAGAGAAATAATACGTTATTAAAATATGCAAATAATGTAGGATGTTTTTAGTGAACGTGAATATTGTGTACATATTGGTTCACTGTACGCTTACAGAGCACGCTTACATAATTCCTTTCCTCTTACAATCACTTCAAGATACTGTACCTGACTTTTGAATTTTCTGTGTCTACTTCTAGCAGCAGGTGAAGTGAGCTGATTCACAAGCAGCTAGCATGTGCACACCTCACCAGTCATTTGACCAGCCTGTTTATCGGATGCATTTTGCCATTAGCAGTGGCTATTGGACGAGTTAAAGAAGAAAACATTCAAAAAACACAAACTGAAGTAACCTTTCTCAAGGTAAATTTGAAACAGTGAACAAGTCTATAATTTAACTTGTGCAAAATGTTTCTCTGTTTTAAGAAAGATGAGTTCAAAAATACACCCATGGTTTTCAGTGGGAAATTTAGAAGTTTCAAAAATGTGTACAGCATGCTCTATTCGAGATATCTCAACAAAACCTGAACTTTGAAAACAAATTTCCTTGACAAACAGGCATGCCAAATTTTAACGAAATGGATCCACCAGGAGCTGAGTTGTTTCATATGGTCAGAACGACAGACTTTTACAGTATGAACTCCCTGTTACTTAATTTTTTTTACACATTTCTTGTATGTATTTTTATTATTATTACCTATCACATTAGGGGTTTTTGAGTTCTGGGAATTCATTCCCATTGTTGAGTTTTTGCTATGGTGCGTAGATTAAATGTTATAAAACCTGTAAGGGCTACTGCACAATAACGATCCGCCGCACAGCCGCCCTGCTGCACACTGCCGAGAGTTGATTCTACAATAAAATAAAATAAAAATAAAAAGATTTTATAATTCCAAAACTCTTTGATTTTAATATAAAGCTGTAGTGCAGACTATATTTCCTTAGAAGACTGGTGTCTTTCAACATCTGCAATAACATGCTGCAGATGTTCTATCAGACGGTTGTGGCGCGCGCCCTCTTCTACACGGTGGTGTGTTGGGGAGGCAGCATAAAGAAGAGGGACGCCTCACGCCTGGACAAACTGGTGAGGAAGGCAGGCTCTATTGTAGGCACATAGTTGGACAGTTTGACATCTGTGGCAGAGCGACGGGTGCTGAGCAGACTCCTGTCAATCATGGAGAATCCACTGCATCCATGGTTGAGGCGACCGGAAGTGAACGCTGGCGTTTCTGTCTGCCGCTGCTTGCCGGTGTTTTGTTTGTGTACTTTTTTCCTATTTTTTTTCTACTTGTTTTTTGCCTTTTGTATCGGATTTTCCTTCGCCTTTGCATTGGATTAAAAACTGATAACACGCATTTGCGTCCCTTGCCTCCTTCGGCCTCAATATGAGCCCTCGTAGAACTGTTCTTTGCTGGCTGCAACCTGTGTGGGTAAGTGTAAACTTTCTCACTGTTTCTCTGCTCAAGTAACTAGCATTGATGAATAGGTGGTTGAAACTGCCCCTTGTCAATTGCTGAGTACTTGTGGAAATCCCAGAGGTGACAGTCTACTGGCTAACGTGTTATTTTAATTGGGCTGAGTAGGTACACAAGGGGTACATTGCTTTGCTTCCAATCTGGAATTTGCTTGGGTGACTTCTGGAAATTTATTATGATAAACCTCAATTGGTTGTCATAAATTATTATGTCTACTTTGCTATCTAATGCAGTCACATCCTCAAAGCTAAAATATTTACCAGATGAATTGTATCGACTTTGAACAAATTATGAAGTTCCTGCTGATCTTTTGCTGCCCCGCGGCATTCCCCAACGACCAAAGTACGTTCACTGATGCCCTCATCGTCGTTTTTGCCTCAGCAGGAGTAGCAGCGAGTCTATTCCTTCAATTTGGTCTGAAGGATGCACATGTCCATGTACTTCTGAACGATGTGCTCAACACAACGTGTTGATTCCTTTGGTAAAATCACTGGAATATACGTCCATAGACACTTTGAAGTTTGGATTATTTAATACCCGATCTATCTATAAAACTGAGGTGCTCCTCATTGGCTCTAAATCTGCACTTGCTAAGGTTAACCATTCTTCTATTTTAATCAACAATATTAACACAAACATTTCTTCCCAAGTTAAGAGCATGGACGTTATTCTTGACAGTACTCTTTCTTTTTCTTCCCATATAAGTACCATTTTTTGGACTGCCTTCTTCCATCTCCGAAACATTTCTAGACTTCGCTCTGTTCTCACCCAGCATAATACTGAAGTATTGGTCAATGCCCTAGTCACCTCACGTATAGATTACTGTAATGCTATTCTATCTGGCATTCCACAAAAACTTCATCGCTTACAGCTTATTCAAAATTGTGCTGCCAGGATAATAACCTGTTCTAAATCCACTGAACATATTACACCTATTCTCTCTCAACTTCACTGGCTCCCTGTTAACTACAGAATACAATATAAAATATTGCTCTTAACATTTAAAGCTCTCCACAACCTTGCTCCTCCCTACCTCACTTATCTCCTAAAGATTTACACTCCCGCTCGTTTACTCAGACCTTCATCTGCAGCTCTACTTTCTGTACCACACATCAAACTCAGTTCTATGGGAGCTCAAGCATTCTCTCATAGAGCTCCTCAACTCTGGAATTCTCTTCCCTCTCATATTCTGAAAACTTATCTTTTCAAGCTGGCATATCAATTGTGAATTCTACACTCTTACTACCTGTCATATTTGTTTGTTTACTAATTATTGCTTTGTGATTTATCATTTTCTTGTTTTTATTATATTAATTATTGTTTAACTTGAGTGATAAGAAAGGCACCTATTAAATAAAATGTATTATTATTATTATTATTATTATTATTACTAAACAGTATCATCTCCAGACAGAGGAGCAGCTTCAGCGACAGACTGCTGTCACTGCCCTGCTCCACTGACAGACTGAGGAGATCATTCCTCACCCATACTATGCGACTCTTCAATCCCATCTATCTATCTATCTATCTATCTATCTATCTATCTATCTATCTATCTATCTATCTATCTATCTATCTATCTATCTATCTATCTATCTATCTATCTATCTATCTATCTATCTATCTATCTATCTAGAGTTTCAGCATGTTATATCTGTAACATATTTCAGGCTACAGGTTATTTGATTTTTGACATTGACCTTCTTGGGTTGATCTTTGTCCTTGAAGTCAATCATCACCCTGAAAGTGGACAGTAGACATCATGTAGTATATGTGTACCAAATTTCCAAATTTGTGTGTTTGGTGTGTGGGTGTGTTTGTGTGTGTCCTGCGGTGGGTTGGCACCCTGCCCGGGATTGGTTCCTGCCTTGTGCCCAGGTCACTAGGCCAAACGGTTTGCAAGCTACAGGTGATTTAAAATCCTGGACAGACAAACGGTCAGCCTCTGTACCGTATTATATAAGAAGATAATTTTGACGATTTTCATCACCATATTTATTTTTGACAGACACCAACATTTTAAATAATGAGTGTTAAGATACATCCCATGATTGTTAGAGCCAATACCTCAGAGGTTGTGACCTTGATTGTTAATATGTGATGGTATAAACGATCACCATTTGACTTGTTTCCCTATCCGAGTTTGCAGATTAAAGACACCTTTGGCCTTTTTCTTTCTTGCACTTAAAAAGCCCTTTTTCAAAAACATTTTTCTGGTTTTAATCATTTTGGCTGTGACTTTTTTTTTCTTTCTGCTCTATCGCCATTCCTTTGATCTCTTTGTATTTTGACCTTACAAGTTTTTCACTATGTCTCTTCTCTTACACGTGAATTCTTCTAATTTGTAATTAGTGATCAGAATTGTAACATCTCTTATGAAAGCTGCATTTAAAACAGACCATATACTAAAGCTAAAGTCAGAGTCAATCTTTTTAGAGTTGTAGAAAGTTGGCAGCTTTTTTTGTAATGAATTCCCAACCCTTCTTGTAAATACAGAAAATAAGAGTATCTTGGGAAACAATTCAGTACATCACCCCGGTTCACATTATACACATTTAATCAAAAAAGACAAGAAATATAAACACAAAAGGTATCATTGATCTAAGAGATCCATCCATCCATCCATTTTCCAACCCGCTGAATCCAAACACAGGGTCACAAGGGTCTGCTGGAGCCAATCCCAGCCAACACAGGGCACAAGGCAGGAACCAATCCCGGGCAGGGTGCCAACCCACCGCAGGACACACACAAACACACCCACACACCAAACACACACTAGGGCCAATTTAGAATCACCAATCCACCTAACCTGCATGTCTTTGGACTGTGGGAGTAAACCGGAGCGCCCGGAGGAAACCCATGCAGACACGGGGAGAACATGCAAACTCCATGCAGGGAGGACCTGGGAAGCGAACCCAGGTCCCCAGGTCTCCCAACTGTGAGGCAGCAGCGCTACCCAGATCTAAGAGATATACAGAGATATACAGTTTAATAACAATTATTATTCTTTTTAATAGTGAACTACAGCTCAGTACAGCAATGCTTGTTGCCGCATCAACAAACTCCTCTAGTGACTGGGATTTAATTTCTGGCTCAGTCGCTATCTGCACATTCTCCAAGTGCTTGTGCTTGTACTTGACTTCTCCATGGACTTTAATGTTATTCCACATCCTAGACACATACTGTAAGTACAGTGAATCTTGACTTGAAATAAGTATAAGAAAACGTTAGTCTAGCAGAAACGTATTTTGTGTTAGGGGGGACTTGTGTTAATTGAATGAGAATCTGTTTGTAGTATCCCATTTCTTTTTCCTGTTGGATGATCTAAAGGTGTCTTTCAAAGCTCTAGTATAGTTGCATTTCCTTAATCAGTAGTGCTACTTTCTAATATCGACTCCATAGTACATAATTGAGAAAGGTTAGGAAATTCAGGAACAGTGTGTTGTTCTAGTGTCTGACTAGTACTGCCTTGACAAATATAATTTTAAGAGGTTATTTACAACAAAAATATTCAAGGGATGCAAATACATATACATGTCCAATGGCCTAGAAATGTCATATGGACAGAATACTGGGTATTTGAGAAAAGGAATAGCTACTTTATTAGGTACACCTCTTCGTTAACACAAATCATTTGCTCCTTCAGATAGCCAGTAATACGTATGCAACTCAATATGTATAGAATCCAGACATACTAATAATGTTATTTAACTCAAAACCAGAATGGCCAAGACATTTAATCTAAGGAGCATTGACTGTGGTATGATTGCTGATGCCAAAAGTGGTGCCTTCAGTATCTCAGAAATAGCTGTTCCAGATCTCTGTGCTAGGCACCTTTCGATCGGGTTTTAATAGGCATGCTTAACTGTTGAGGGCCTGAAGCCCCTGTTGTCCTGCAGTTTATGTCCTTAATGCTACTTTACCCTTCCAGTGACAGCTCAAGATTGAGATACCACCACCCCCTTTGAAACATGACCAGAAAAATTCCAGAATCTAGTTCAAATTAATTTTAACAAATGTTTTATATTATTTATTAAAGCACAAAGCAAATAAAAGTAAAAGGTGATTTCATAAAAATATCAAATGCAGTTTGCAAACTTATTTCCTACCTCACGTATAACCTCTATAGCACAGTAAAAATATAGTTAAAAAAGAAAAACAATAGCCTTATAATAATTCTGTTGCACTGACACAGATGTTGCCCTTCCACTTTTTTTCAGAATGGAATGCCTGCTTCAATCAATCCTCCCCTTTAATTTGTGATGAATTTTTGACAAAACTTTTGGATTTTTTTCAAGGCTGGATTAACCATTAAGCAAAATAAGCATGTGTTTAGGGCATCAAGTGAAGGGGGGCACCACAGACAATTTCCATTGCCAGATTTACCATGGACCATATGGTGCAAATGGGGCATCTGAGCCAGGTTCCACATTAAATGAAAAAATAACATGTATATACGCAACAATAAAAATAATAATAAAATATTAATAACTGATTGGAGGACACCAAAATCTTTTAAGTGCTTAGGGTATCTAAAGGTCTGAATCCGGCCCTGGATTTTTTTCATTACTTACTACCTTTAGCTTTAAAAGGGCATTCTGTACTTTGTTGAATGCAATCATTCAACATCATGTAATGTTGATTACATGTTGATTACATCATGTAATGTTGTAATCATCTTCAGTACTTCCTTTTGTCTTCATTCTTTTTCCTGTGAATTTCACCTTGGGGATTAATAAAGTACCATGTTCAAGCATAGGGGTGTTCATATGTGCACTTGGCACCAGGACACCCTAGGCCTCAGTTCGATGATTGACTTTGTGGTCGTGTCGTCGGACTTGCGGCCACATGTCTTGGACACTCGGGTGAAGAGAGGGGCGGAGCTGTCAACTGATCACCACCTGGTGGTGAGTTGGCTCCGATGGTGGGGGAGGATGCCGGTCAGGCCTGGTAGGCCCAAACGTGTTGTGAGGGTCTGCTGGGAACGTCTGGCAGAGCCCCCTGTCAGAAGTAGCTTCAACTCCCACCTCCGACAGAACTTCGACTATGTCCCAAGGGAGGTGGGGGACATTGAGTCCGAATGGGCCATGTTCCGTGCCTCTGTTGTTGAGACGGCTGACCGGAGCTGTGGCCGTAAGGTAGTCGGTGCCTGTCGTAGCAGCAATCCCCGAACCCGTTGGTGGACACCAGCGGTGAAGGATGCCGTCAAGTTGAAGAAGGAGTCCTACCGGTCCCTTTTGTCCTGTGGGACTCTGGAGGCAGCTGATAGGTACCGGCAGGCCAAGCGGAATGCGGCTTCGGTGGTTTCTGAGGCAAAAACTCTGGCATGGGAGGAGTTTGGGGAGGCCATGGAGAACGACTTTCGGACGGCTTCGAGGAGATTCTGTTCCACCGTCCGGCGTCTCAGGAGGGGGAAGCAGTGCAGTGTCAACACTGTGTATGGTGGGGATGGTATGCTGCTGACCTCGACTCGGGACGTTGTGGGTCAGTGGGGGGAGTACTTCGAAGACCTCCTCAGTCCCACTAACATGCCTTCCAATGAGGAAGCAGAGCCTGGGGACTCGGAGGTGGGCTCCCCCATCTCTGGGACTGAGGTCACCGAGGTGGTTAAAAAACTCCTTGGTGGCAGGGCCCCGGGGGTGGATGAGATACGCACAGAGTTCCTCAAGGCTCTGGATGTTGTAGGGCTGTCTTGGTTGACACGTCTCTGCAACATCGCATGGACATCAGGGACAGTGCCTCTTGATTGGCAGACTGGGGTGGTGGTCCCCCTCTTTAAGAAAGGGGACTGGAAGGTGTGTTCCAACTACAGAGGGATCACACTCCTCAGCCTCCCTGGAAAAGTCTATTCGGGGGTTATGGAGAGGAGGGTCCGTCAGATAGTCGAACCTCCGATTCAGGAGGAACAGTGTGGTTTTCGTCCTGGTCGCGGAACAGTGGACCAGCTCTACACCCTTAGCAGGGTCCTGGAGGGTGCATGGGAGTTCGCCCAAGCAGTCTACATGTGTTTTGTGGACTTGGAAAAGGCGTTCGACCGTGTCCCTCGGGGAATCCTGTGGGAGGTGCTCCGAGAGTATGGTGTACCGGACCCCCTGATAAGAGCTGTTCGGTCCCTGTACGATCGGTGTCAGAGCTTGGTCAGCTTTGCCGGCAGTAAGTTGAACCTGTTTCCAGTGAGAGTTGGACTCCGCCAGGGCTGCCTTTTGTCACCGATTCTGTTCATAACTTTTATGAACAGAATTTCTAGGCGCAGCCAGGGTATTGAGGGGGTCCGGCTTGGTGGACTCAGGATTGGGTCACTGCTTTTTGCAGATGATGTTGTCCTGTTTGCTTCATCAGACCGTGATCTTCAGCTCTCTCTGGATCAGTTCGCAGCTGAGTGTGAAGCGGCTGGGATGGGAATCAGCACCTCCAAATCCGAGACCATGGTCCTCAGCCGGAAAAGGGTGGAGTGCCCTCTCAGGGTTGGGAGCGTAATCCTGCCCCAAGTGGAGGAGTTCAAGTATCTCGGGGTCTTGTTCACGAGTGAGGGAAGAATGGAGTGTGAGATCAACAGGCGCATCGGTCTGTCGTGGTGAAAAAGGAGCTGAGCCATAAGGCAAAGCTCTCAATTTACAGTCGATCTATGTTCCTACCCTCACCTATGGTCATGAGCTATGGGTAGTGACCGAAAGAACGAGATCGCGAATACAAGCGGCTGAAATGAGTTTTCTCCGCAGGGTGTCTGGGCTCTCCCTTAAAGATAGGGTGAGAAGCTCAGTCATCTGGGAGGGGCTCAGAGTAGAGCCGCTGCTCCTCCGCATCGAGAGGAGTCAGATGAGGTGGCTCGGGCATGTGATCAGGATGCCTCCTGGACGCCTCCCTGGTGAGGTGTTCCGGGCACGTCCAACCGGGAGGAGGGACTATGTCTCCCGGCTGGCCTGTGAACACCTTGGGATTCCCCTGGAAGAGCTAGAAGAAGAGGCCTGGGAGAGGGAAGTCTGGGCATCTCTGCTCAAGCTGCTGCCCCCGCGACCCGACCTCGGATAAGCGGAACAGGATGGATGGATGGATGGATTAATAAAGTATCTATCTATCTATCTATCTATCTATCTATCTATCTATCTATCTATCTATCTATCTATCTATCTATCTATCTAATAAACATAACATATAAAATAAAAAAAACATATATTTTTTAAATGATTTACCTTTTTTAACGTAATTTGTTTCTTTCTTTTACTAATTTTAGTTACAGTTATCCAAAAGCCTTAAGCTTACTATGTAAGTATTTTGAAAAGCACGTTTCTTTACTGTTTAATTAAATATTTCAGAGTATAGAGCTTTTGTTATGACATATCTTTGTTCAAAGGTTCTTTTAAGCTACAGTCCACAAAAGTGGAATTTATTCCTGTGGTTTAGCGGATTCATTAGTTTCTCCATTTTGACAGCCCAGCTATCTCTAAACTGCCTAATTGAACTGTCAAAAGCTGATATGTTAAAATTTGTTTTTTAGGATTAGAGTGCTACCACTCCATTTCTGACCCAAAGTGTTTGCTAGTGAACCAAGGTGGCATAATGCCTTGACAGAGTTTGCAGTAACTGGTGTAATATGTAAAAAATAACATCAAGGCTGCCGGTCCTGTTAATATGTGAGGTTACAGCAGAATGGCTGGACACACACAAAATAACAGAAAGGCTACCAGCATTAAAATAACAGTTCTTTACAGTAGTCAAGTGAAGAAGGGCATCTCTGAACACATAACATGCTGGATTTTGAAAGGAAAGAGCTGCAGGAGACCACACACAGTCAAGAACAAGGGAATGTGGCCAAAATGAGCATGGAATCACCAAAAACTGGACAACTGAAGGCTGCAAAAGTGTTATATGGTCTGACATAATTTGCATCATGCAAATGGTTGTGTTGGCGTAAAAAGTTTGAATCCATGGATTCATCCTGCCCTGGTGTGGGGAAATGTTCTTGGCACAGGCTAGGCCACTGTAATTTAGCATCATTTGAAATACATCAGTACACATCATATCTAATCACTGCTATTGGCTACATGCATCCTTTTATGGCACTTGTCAAATGGATCCTTCTGGCAGGATAAATCTCAACATCACCAAGCATGCCTTATCTCAAGATGGCTCCATAAACATGACAGTAGCTTCAATTTATTGCAGTGGCCCACTGTCTCCAGATCTCAACTCAACAGAGCACCTTTATGATTAAATGGAACAGGAGGTTCACAGCATTAATGTGTAGCTAAAAAAATTTGTGTGATGCAATTGAGTCTGCATGACCAAAAAAATGTTAAGAGTTGTTTTCTGGACCTTGATGAATCCACACCTTCAAAATCTGATGCTTCTCTGGATGAGAAGGAAAGTCGTACTCAGCACCATAGAGGTAAAAGTAATGAAGTGGCCACCAAATGTATGGTAAGCTTATGTGCCAACCCGCATCACACGATATGGTTTGAAGGCAGAATATATCTGTTAATAGCTGTTTTCACTTTAAAAATAGTTATAGGAAGAGCATGTACCTGGAGCAGAAGAGTAAAATGCAAACTGGAAGCTTCAGTCAGTAGTTGGCTCACAGCCACACAGGTGTACACCTTACATCGGGAGAGATCGGCAACCCAAGAAGAATCAGTGGCAGTTGCGAATAAACAAAGGTTTAAGATGGAGTGTTGTAAGAGTGTTAAGGGTTCAAGGATAAAATAAAAAGAGGACTTTTACTGGAGATGAATTGAGAAAGTGAAGGATGTAAGACCGTCTGAGGGTGGACAGGAATATGTGTGTGTATGTGTGTGTGTGTGAGGGACTGTGGGACTCACGTTTAGGGAGTTCTGGAAGGCAGCACCTGGCCAGCATCACAGGATGAGTCCTCATTGGTGAGGATTAATACAGCCAAGGGGTAAGGTAGAAGATGGTGCCTGGTGCCGGTCTCGAAGTAAAATACATCCAAGGGGAGCTGAATGAAGGAAGCCATGGCACTATTTTGAGGGACTGAGTTTTATCCCCTCTCTTTTTGTAAATAGTATGATGAATCCTTGTGTCTTCTCCATCTTGATTTTTTTTGACTACGAGGAAGGGAAAAAGGGAAGATTTGTTGTTTACATAACTTTGTCTTATTTATTTTGTTATTTGTGTAATAGAACTGGAGGTGGCAGAGTTAAAGATGCTAAGATTTGCATTAGGTGTGACAAGGTTGGACAGGATTAGAAATGAGTACATTAGAGGGTCAGCTCAGGTTGGCTGATTGGGAGACAAAGTCAGAGAGGTGAGATTGCGCTGGTTTGGACATGTGCAGAGGAGAGATCCTGAGTATATTGGGAGAAGGATGTTAAAGATCGAGCTGCCAGGCAAGAGGAAAAGAGGAAGGCCTAAGCGAAGGTTTATGGATGTGGTGAGTGAAGACATGCAGGTGATGGATGTAAAATAGCAAGATGTAGAGGGCAGGAAGATATGGAAAAAGATGATCCGCTATGGCAACCCCTATTAGACCTGCACCGATCAACTAATTGCTTAGATGTGATTGTTTGCTCAGTGTTGCCTTCTGAAGTTCACTTCCCATATCAATAAAAACAAGCTACAACTTGGCTTCATGTTGTGTCTGATGACAGGGAGAGCCAAAGTTAAAGTAAGCCATGATAGATTTATCAATTAAATTGATATTTTAAAAAAATTTCAATCCAAAAAGAGTAATCCAGAATAAGTTAAAAGATCAAAAATACAGGGAGTGTTATGCCTATTAAAATCTTATTGTAAATAAACAAAACTTTAATCATTAAAAAAAAATAAGAGCAAATAAAGATCTTAAAATATCTCCAAAGATTCAAAATTCAAATGTATAAAAGAATTAGACACAACTACAATGCAAAATTAAAGCAAGAATAAAAAAAGGAGCAGAAAAACAAATTATACTCAGAAACAGCAAAGCCAGCCTGCAGTTCGAAGTTAAAAACTATAAGACGCTCAAAATGCCAAAAAATCTAAAATGAAAATTGTCAAAAGACCAACAAACTTATGAAAAAGGAAACCCAAAAAAGAAGCAAAGAGCAATACAAAAGCTAATACCACAGACCCTCACATATGGCAGCAGGTGCCTTAAATAGGGCTTTTCTGGTAAGACACTAATCAGTCCTAATCAAGTGACTGTGGTGGAAATGAAATGGATAAAGATATCCATACAAGAGGTACATGCATAATCAAAAAGAGATAAAAGTTTAAAATTGCATTAGATTATAAAATCATGAAAACATTTTTTTTTTGATTTTGAGAGGTGGGGTGAAGGAAAGCAGGATGTGAAGGCAGGAACCTTTGGTGGAACGCCAGTCTTATAACATGAAGTGGTTACATTGGGTCAGTAAGTGAAATGTCCTGCAGTTGTATCATATTCCATAGAGGAGAGTGGTATTGACATGTCAACTGCTTGTGATGCAATGATGGCAACTGTCATTCAAATGACAACTTTTATATCCACTCATGCAACAGGTGATTTTCTTTTGCTCAACAGGTTTAATCACTTTGTGTCTGTTCTGCTGTGAGTTCAGGTGCTGGAATGAGGAAAGTAGCATGTTGGGTACCCAGTCTCATCTACCACAATATAAATCATAGCTGCATAGACAGAAGGTGTGTAGGACACCGTAAACTTCATGGCATAACTGGAGAAAAGTTCCTTTTAGCTTTCAGGCCTAACAATAATATTTAAGGGATGAGTGAAACAATATACATGAAACTGAATTAATTGCAAAACTCATTAAAAAATCACAAAACAATTAAATCTGTCCCATTGACAGTAAGGGCTTTTATTTTTTGTCTGGAACCATTTCCATGCATTAATTCCATGTGTGTCTGTTTCTCATTTAGCTTCTAAATAAAGAAAAATCTTCAGACTCCTTTCCTGTCACATGTAGACATTTTCTTCAGCCATAAGACATGGGTTGTGTTTGTAATGGTAAGATGATGCCCACTTTTCCAATTAGAATGACAATCTTGAGGATTTCAAGATGGAGTTTGCAAACCCTTATCTGAAGGAATCAAGAACAAAGCAGTTGCTAGGTAATGTCATAATCAGAAACCAGCAGTCCCAAAAGCACTTCCAAAAATGCCCATTAGAGGGGGAAATCCCATTGAAAACCCTGGCTAGATACAAAAAGATCTACATAAAATCTTTATTGAAAAAATTGTCTATTTCCACAAACTGACTGAAGGTACAAAAGAAACAATGAATTGCCTGTAATAAAAATAAAAGCCAAAGCAAACAAGTCCCAAAACAGATCCCATTAGCAAGAGAGCAGAGCAGAAAGCATAAAAAAAATCAGCATTTTACAAAAAGCAAAATGTACATCGAATGACACATAACTTCACTTCTCCAGAATGCACTCACAATGAACCACCAGGAACTTTAGGAGTGCACTCAAAATGAACCACCAGGAACTTTAGGAGACCATCAGATTTATAGGCAGCATCACCAAGTTTTTGAAAAATGAACACAATAAATAACAAATAAACATAAACAAAATTAACACATACAAAAGAATAAAAAAATGAACACATACAACATAAAATGATGATTCGAACCTCATGAAATAATTTATTGCAGCAGTACCGTCTCTTTCAAACGTACTAACCCCCAATTCTTTTCCTTACTTTTCTTTCTCTATGTAACTAATTGCCACATAATCAGCTCTGTATTAGATGTAAAGCCATCTGTAAGCTGAGAACACCGATTCTTCAAATCTTTTAAGGAACACTGAAATATCTTCGTAGTACATGTTCAATTATTCTATTCATTCATCCATCTGGGGTTGCGCCAATCTCAGCAACCATACAGCGCAAGGCAGGAACAATCCCTGCTTGTCGCTCGTGCTGTGACATCGTGTTCTCACATGTTTAATTATCAACAATATAGATTATCTAAATGATGTTAAAATTTTATCTGTATAATGTAATAAACATACTATGCTGGATTTCATCTTAAAAATGATATTAAGAGCTCCAAGAAGATAGCGTTTGGAAATCTAAATCGACTTAGAAGCCAGTCATCATCATATGTAAATACGCGCTTTACAAAGTGACTCAGGTTGTGCAATATTATAACTGTGTCGCAAGTTTACAGTGAGGTAATTGTACTTATAAGTACAAAGAGTCCTACCAGGAGCACTTGATGGACTGATTAAGTGCATTTATAGTTTTTGGGATGAAACTGTTTCTGAACCGTGAAGTCCTTACAGGAAAGGCTCTGAAGCATTTGCTGTATGGAAAAAGTTCAAATAGACTATGCACATGGCTGAGGCAGCATGTACTTGATGCTGTATACTGATAATTCTCTTTCTGATCAGCTGCTGTAGAGCTTTGATTCCACACTCAGATACAGTGGGATAAATACTCTGAGTGGTGCAGTGAAAGTAACAACACTAAAGCAGCAATGGTATTTGGAATAGTTTGGCCATTCCGTGGACCATTATTTTAATACAGGTTAATTACAACCAGATGCCTTAAACTAATAAACGATATGCGGTTAATTTCAGTGTATTTGATAAAGTCGCATCAGGGATGTGGATCTAAAAAAGAAAGGGAAACCACACTGGAACAGTAGCACTGCTTTGACGCTGGGTGCTGCCAGTTTGCAAAACCAAGTGGAGAACTTGCATACGGCAAGGATTTAGCTGGCATGAAAATGTGCGTGGCTTTATGCCAAGTTCAGTTTTTATACATCGGTATGTGAGCGTGGAAACGGGCGTATGCAACATTTTTGTGCGTATGCAATGTTTGTACACAAGGCCCCTGGTTATTTTGTGCTCACAAATATCCTTTGACACCTGTGTCTTATAAAATTAAAGGGTTTTTAAAAAACAATATTTCATGTTTTCTAGCCCAAAACACCTTTTTTAGTGAGTTTGTCATTTTGCAATTACAAAATTGCCAGTGAAAATGAATTTAAGAGTTAGTTTCGCAAACCTTTATACCACAATCACTTTTTTATTCAAAACAAAACTGGGTCTTTCATTTTTGGTAGTGTCTGACCAATTAATTTCTCCCTTGAGATTATAAGAATCAGTCAAAAGTCCAGTGAAAGATAATGTCTAAGTTGTATAAGAACTGCTACAGATAAGAAGGACAAGATGATTGCTGAAGCAATACATAACTTATCAAGAATAGAATGTGGTGGTAGGGTAAAATAAGGAGAACAAAAATGTTTTGATTCACAATTTTCAAAACCATTAACCTGAATGGCAGCTGTTATCATTTTGTCAGTCTGTATGCACAATTACTCTTTGTTAATATTATGGGATGCATACAAGATACCCTATCAGTACAGAATGCCAAACTCAAAGCAAAAATCTGCTGTTAGAGAATCAGAAAGCTAACACACCAGCACTTCCATGAATTCTCCTCACCAGTTAGACAAATGTCTTCTGACATGTTTTATTCTACCACTGGCAGGTACCTCAGGTAAGGACTGATAAGTCCAAATAATCATTTCGGGGCTTCTCTAACTGTGCAAACTCTAAAACGGGATGCTATAAATACTCAGAAATGATAAACTACTTCTTGCCAAATTAGCCATGGAGGCTGTTTGCTACAAGTCCTCAGGTGAGAAAATCATTTTGATTAAAAATCATTCAGTTGGGAAAAGAGCCTTGAGAGATGCCAAGGGAGCAAGAGCAGTGGCAGTGGCGGAGGGGGCAGTGTGGCCTGTTATTCTCTACAGAATTATGTAAAGTTAAGTTAAAAAAAAAGGAAAAGCCATAAAAATAAAATGAATAGACACAAGTTCACAAGAAAAGAAGGAAAATGTTGCATCCCTGTGGCCTACTTATTCAAAAGGCTGTTAATTATAAGTAAACCTAAATAGCACTGATTGTTACCGCAAGCATGTTACACAAAGTACTGTACTTAGAAAGAACAAAAACAGAATATAATTCAATGGGTATCTGTCTAACTATAATTACTAGGTAGTGCCAGCTATGTAGATACAGTAGATAAAAAATCACGAAAGGTGATGATGGACTTTGTTCCCTCCTTGTATTTTGACTTCAGCCTGGTTATCCTTAGAGGTAGAGTATGTTGTTTGGAGATGGCATATGTTTTTTTTTTAGCCAAGAGTTACTCACGAGGTTATGTTTGTCTTTTTCTTTTTGAATACTGCTGTTATTTCTAAAATATTAATTTTCATTAATTTTTTTTCAGAATGTTAATTTTTGTTAACATTTTGTCAGGTATGTGTGATTAAGGGACATCGTTACGACTACAACAGGTAAGCAACTCCAAGTCCAGTGGGAGCTCTGTTTGTTTAACTCAATCTCTTTGTACATTTTCCAGTTATAGGGAGTCCAGCCAGAAGACAACTAGCAACACTGTCTCACCAGTAAAGGAGGTCCCACCCTTTCCAGGAGTTCAATACAAAATGACAACAGCAACCAGAATGGACCAATAAATTCAGACCAGTGACTGATATTCACAGTGCTGTTTCTTTTGATTCGTTTGCTGTTGGTGGAAGCTGTTATTTTGCACCTTGTCTTGTTTGTTTTCTTCATTTACTTATTATTACCACTAGTAGTAGGGTACTAGGGCGACATGGTAGCACAGTTGTAGTGCTGCTGCCTCGCATTAAGAAGACCAGGGTTCACATCCCGGGTCCTTCCTGGGTGGAGTTTGCATGTTTTCACCCTGTCTGCATGGGTTTCTGCCAGGTACTCTGGTTTCCTCCCACAGTCCAAAGATATGCAAGTTAGGTGGATTGGCGAAACTAAATTATGTGGTTGGTGTGTGTGTTCACTCTGGGATGGACTGGCACCCTGTGAGCTGAGAGAGGCTCAAGCACCCCTTGTGACCCTGTCCAGGAAAAAGCAGTTTAGAAAATGACTGACTGACTGAAAGGGGTAGTTCTACGGTAGCACCACAAATCTTCTTTCTGCCTAACTTTCATTATTCTTACAACTGTTATGAGTATTTATTATTACTATGTATGTATTTATAAGAACATCAGAAATTTGTCAAAATGAGAGGAGACCATTCAGTCCATCAACCTCTTTTGATGAAGCTAAGATGTCCCAATATCTGATCAAGACACGTCTTAAGGATTTTCAAGGTTTCTGCTTCAACTAAATGTCTCAGTGGTTTGTTTCTAGATTTCTGCAGCTCTTTAAGTAAAGAAGTGCTTCTTGGCTTCAGTTCTAAATACTCTACTCCTAAATTTCCGCTGTTGTACTCCAGCATTTGATTCCCTTGTAAGTTGATAGAGTTCTGATGGATCTACTTTATCAGTGAATTTAAGGATTTTGAATACCTGGATTAGGTCCCCACGCAGTCTCCTCTGCTTGTAACTAAGCAGGTTTCATTCTCTGAGTCTGTTAGAGTATGGCATGTCCCCAAGTCACTTGCTCTCTTCTCCACAGTTTCAAGTGCTGCCATGCCATGACCAGAAATGCACAAAATACTTCAGATGTGGCCTTACTACTGCAGAATGTCCCTCAATTTATATTCAGCACTTTTTTTTAATATAACCTAACTTTTTTTTTTAACCTTTTTACTTCCGCACATTGTTTAGATGATGAAATTGATGTATCAAATGTCACAAACTCGACAAAGAGCCATAGCAAGGTTTGGGGCTGCCTGTTTATTATTTCCTGGCTGCAATATTGAATAAAGTGACAGCACTGATGTGCACAAATTGGAGTCCAAAACAGAAGTGAGGGGATATTGGAAAGGTGACGGCCTTTAAAGGCCAGTATAGAAAGTGACCTCAAAGGGGCTGAAAATGGAAGGGTCTTCATCCATAGGCTCAGGCCCGGAAATTACATCAGAGGGGCCGGAATCGGAAGGGTCTTCATCCATAGGCTCGGACCCGGAAGTGACATCAAAGGGGTCAGAACACAGAATTGACGTCATCAGGGCCAGGCAGAATTTCCTGTGAACAGTCTGCAGAAAAGCAAAAAAAAAGAATCAGTGCACTCTGCCACATCCAAGTCTTGCTCGGAATTACCCTCATTCAAGACCTTTAGCTGCCTCCCATGCGCACGTGTGTGACACAACATAAACCCCAAATCCTTTTTAGACGTTGTTTCCTATAGGACAGTTTTTCTCCCATCTTGCATTTATAATTGCATCTTTTTGTTCCTTTTTTGCATAGCATTTTGCAATTTTCTACATTACACTGCATTTTCTAAGTGTTCACCTGGTTCTGAAGCCTGTCCAAGTCTTTTCAATTTTTTTTGCTGCCTCCTCAGTGTCCGCTGATGCTTCCAATGTTAGTGTCATCTGCAAATTTCACAAGTTTATTAAATATACCAGAATTTATGTCATTAATATCAGTCAGTCAGTCATTACCCAACCCGTTATATCCTAACACAGGGTCACGGGGGTCTGATGGCGCCAATCCCAGTCAACACAAGGTGCAAGTCAGGAATAAATCCTGGGCAGGGTACCAGCCCACCGCAGGGCACACACACACACACACCAAGCACACACTAGGGACAATTTAGGATTGCCAATGCACCTAACCTGCATGTCTTTGGACTGTGGGAGGAAACCCACGTAGACACGGGGAGAACCCGGGAAGTGAACCCAGGTCTTCTTACTGTGAGGCAGCAGCGCTACTCACTGTGCCACCGTGCTGCCCTGTCATTAATATAAATCATAAAAAAGTAACAGTCCCAGGACAGACTCCTATGATAATTTCACTCCACATGGAGCTTTCTCCCATTATCTCTTTGTGTTTGCCTAAGGTTCTTGTTTTCTACAGGTGGAATCCAAGCAGCAGGTCCACAATTGCATCACTGCTGTATATCTTTAGGCTGGGAAGGAAGTCCCTTAGAGGTTAATTAAAAGTTGTTGGAGTAATCTTTATTCTGTTCTTTTTTTTTTTTTTGCTTAATATTACTGTCCTGAAATAAATGCATTCCAAATAGAGAAAATGGATTGAGACCTTCTAAAAGACTCATAAACCAGGCTAGGCCTTTTCTAGGCCTCACGCCAGACCGCCCAACTCTATAGGCAAACTTTGGGCTACACAGGCCCAAACATTGGATTTGCTTTTAGTAATTTAAGCGATATCTTTAAATGACCCAAAATAAACAAAAATATCAAAAATGACCATCAAGGAGAAACTGTAAAAACTTCTGGCTTGGGAGGACAAAGCTGATTCAGAACCATTATAAATAAAAATATGTATTTGTAATAAACAAAGGAAGCACCAAATACAGCAGAAAAAAAACACAAATCCCACATTTCAAACCAAGAATCAAAACCCCCAAAACAAAAACAATAATCCAAGAATCCAAAAAATCAATAATTACTATGATATACACTCTGTGGTGGACAAAAGTAACAAAAGAAAATATATGAGCAAAATAATTACAAATTAAATAAATAAAGCATAATCAAGAAAAAACATGGTTTTACATAAATAAAAAAGACAAATCAAACCCAGGATCATAATCAACAATAATAATAATAATAATAATAATAATGATAATAATAAAAATGTTAAATAATCAAAGCATAACCTGAAAACTTTGACTTTATTTTAACCATAAAATTTTGGACTTCTAGATCCTTGATTGTGAATTAGTCTCTTTAGCTTTGGGTTAACTTTGACCCATTTTGCTTCATTTTAGGATTGCATTTTGATCTTTTTTGGATTATATAATAAATTATTTGAATTTTAGGAACAATAATTAAAATTGATCCACTTAAGGCAGAGATTTACATTTCTGCTCTCCTTTAAGGCACATTTTTTTTTTAACTTTTAAAAGCCCAAGCCCCATTTTGGGTCTATGCAGTTCTTGACGCCTGCCTTTTGAATTTGGGGTCAGGCTTCCTTAGGTGCTGCTAAACAGGCCGGTGAAGTCCTGGCCTGACTTTTTGTGATATCTTGAGCCCTTTTTTGTCATTTTGGGCTTCAGCTTCACATCATTGTACTGCTCACAGGGTTATCCATGGAAATGATGTTAGCCCTGAACATTGTGGAGGTGGATTTTGTCGTGAGTTGCAGGGAGATCCTACTGGCTATAACTATTTAAATGCAGCTATATGAATATTTACATTTTACATATATAGTTTAGGAAAAACAAAAAAGCTGTAATACCTGCAAGCTATCAAAGCTGTAAATCTCAAGTGTAGTGAGGTGAAAGTTGTAAAGATGTGTTGTTTTGTATTTGCACTGATTCTCCCAGCAGGAATTTTAGTTTGCATGCTGGAAAAAGTAAACAATAGTCATAATACTTAAAAATAAAATTACACATCTAGTAATCCATCCATTTATCCTTTTTCGTTACAATGTTGTTTTTAGTGATGTGACAGCTACTTCAGATATGAAGAATGGTGTGAAGAACCAGACTCACAAAGAAACAATTAAAGTCAATAGTTATGTAAACCTTCTTGTCTTTGAAACAGAGGCAGAAATGAGAGTTGGATGGAATGGTGTAACACGCACCACCATTGGAAATGGGTTCAAATCATTCTTCCCTATCTGGTAGTCTGATGGGTAAATCTGGATTTGATGAATGTCAGGAGAACGCCACCTTCTGGACTACATAGTGCCTACTGTTAAGTTTGGTGGATGAATGATAATGTTCTTGGGCTGTTTTTGATGATTTGGGCTAGACCCTTTAGATCTAATGAAGGGCGCTGTTAATGCTGCAGCATAAAAAGTCATTTTAGCCATTTATGTGCTTCCAAATTTGCAATAACAGTTTCAGGAAGGCCATTTTTTGTTTCTGAATGACTGTGCCCCTGTATACAAAGCCAGGACCATAAAGACTGAAGGAACTCAAGTGACATGCACAGAGCCCTGACCTCAGCCCTATTGAACACCTCTGAAGTGAATTGGAAAGCCAAATCTGAGCCAGGTCTTCTTGACCAACATCGGTACCTCACCTCAAAAATGATCTTTGGCTGACCCGGAAGAGTGGAGACTGTTATAGATGCAAAAGCCATCCAAAGACATGCAGGTCAAGTGAATTGATGTTAATAAATTGGCCTTAGTGCATGTTTGTGTGTGTGTATTCACCCTGTGATGGGCTTGTGCTCCATCCAGGGTTTGTTCCTTTCCTGCCTTATGTCTAATGCTTGGTGGGATAGGCTTCATCTTTCCCATGATCCTGCTCAGGATAAGCAGGTTTGGAAATGGATAGACAAATATAGTGTATATGTGTTTGAATATCAACATCTTCAGGCATACTGTGCTGTGAGTCACATTTGCCTTTTTTTGAAACACTAATGTTGCATATTAATTCCTTTTTCTGACACTGCTAGGTGTTTCGGTGTCACTGAATTATTTTTTTCTATTGATTATTTTAAATTCTTTTGATTTAAGGTCACTGAAATATGTTTGCGCATTCCTGTGACTCCATCTGGAAACTCTCTATGTATCATCCATCCATCCATCCATTTTCCAACTCGCTGAATCCGAACACAGGGTCACGGGGGTCTGCTGGAGCCAATCCCAGCCAACACAGGGCACAAGGCAGGAACCAATCCCGGGCAGGGTGCCAACCCACCACAGGACACACACAAACACACCAAGCATACACTAGGGCCAATTTTAGAATCGCCAATCCACCTAACCAGCATGTCTTTGGACTGTGGGAGGAAACCGGAGTGCCCGGAGGAAACCCACGCAGACACGGGGAGAACATGCAAACTCCACGCAGGAATGGCCCGGTAAGCGAACCCGGGTCCCCAGGTCTCCCAACTGCGAGGCAGCAGCGCTACCCACTGCGCCACCGTGCCACCCCTGTATGTATCACTGTTTTGTCAATGCATAGGGATACCAGATGTCTCACATTTCCTGTGGTAGTCATATATTTCTTGCCCAATTTGGTGTCCCAATTTATTTCTTAAAAATCATTATTTGTCCTGTTTTCCAAAACGATTCATTTCTGTTTATCAACAGAGCAGTATTCAAGTCATTGTAGAAAAAGCACTTTAATGTATTAAAAATCACCAATAATATCAATTCAATTCAAAACAGGTCATATCAAGCCCATCAGATGTTCTGTATTTATGAAGTGATGCTCACAGACAAGTTACTGTACAAATGTGATATCAAGGCACTCAGTTCTGAGACCGTTTACTTTGGCCATGTGCTTAATCTGGCTATGCATTTGTGCTTGTTTAACGAGGAAATTTAGAAGCAATTTAATTTTTGAAAAAAGATGTATTTGGTTCACAGAACTACAAACTGATAGGCCAGACATGTGGAGGTAAATATGCATTTTCTCATGGAGGATGTACAGATATTACTCAGCCTCTCAAATATAAAGACAGCAAAAAGACTTTACATGTACTAAGTATACCAGGAGCGGAAGCAGACACAATTTATGCAAGTGTAGTGCTGTGCACATATAATTTAGTATCATAAATAAAATACAATTTTGGTGGCTGTGTAGGGCTTTCTAATTCAACTGAGTTATCACATGCACAAGGCGTGTTAAAGTGGCTGTAGGCAGTATAGTACCATAGCAATATGCCTCCAGAAGTGCATAAGGCGTTGTTTAAAATATCCAAGTCACAACATAATTCTTGTTTGAGTGGCTCTGAAGGCTGTATTTATTTGGTTTTATTCATTAGAGTTGTCATGTGCATGAGCAGTGTAAACATGTTTGTATACAACATTGAAAAGTGTAATACCCCCAGTCACTGCTCCCCAGTATCCCACCCTCTTCCAAAGACGGCTATCCCTTATTCTTTCAGAGAGAATCTAGTTGACCTCTTTGTGTGTCTCTAATTAATTGTTATGGAACGACTATGTAATGTGTCACAGGAAAATACCAACAGGTAGGTAAGACTTCCAAATTATCCAAGCTTGCGAATGAAAACTAAAATCTAAAGCATGTGTGTTGTTTTAGTCTTTGACTATCTCTTTGAACTTTGACTTTGGGTTAGGATTTCATTTTGGTCTTGATGCTAGGATTGATGGATTTATATAATGATGGTCTTCATTTTGGCTCCACAACTTCTGTTTTCCTCCCTGTAACTTATCTTTTTGCTTTTGTGGCGTGCCGATTTCACCCCAGCACAAAAAGACGAGGTGAGTGGTGCACCCACATAATTTCAATTTGGTTACAGTCCATTTTTGTATGGAGATAGTTTTGTGCAAAATGTCTCCTCATTCCCTGTGTATACAGACAGCAGTATGCAGGTGAGTTTCTGTACTGATCACTTATATTTAAATCCTTTCAACATTGCTATCTTAGTCCTAAATATGATTCTACCTTAGGTCTGTATTTCATTATAGTAAATAATGACATTAAACAAATCCTTTAATCTTTACTGTGATTTTGGATGTGGTTTTCGGCAAATATTTAGATAAATTTGTCTTGTACTAAGATCACTTTCTGTTTTTAGTATCTTCATTTGAAATTATTTCTAAATATGAAGAAAGTTCCTTCTGTAAAAAAATCACATTTATAATGAGCAGACACTTGTGCAAATGGTGAAAAATGGTTACCACCCATAAGTCATCCGAAACAAATGGCCTGCCTTTGGGCAAATAAATGATTTAGCCAAAATTAGACGGGGTCAATATGGAGTCATGATCTAAAAATGAATACATATCTGAGCTGATGCTGTTCTCTTTCTGCAAGTCAACTTGCACAGGTGAAATTGTGATGCATTGTAAGTGTGGTGACCTCATTGATCTGACGTCTTGGTTTCTAACATTTGTCCAATTGTTCTCTAGGCATTTCTGCGCATTTGTCTATTTCCCTGTGTATGTGTGGCTTATTACCTTAAGTTTTTCTCTGCATCCTGTGGAAGAATTTATGCTCAATTTGTATTGTATTTATGTGAATATATGTCACTGTTCAGGGTTCGTATTCTGCTCTGTTAACTTTAAATCCCATCACTAGCAAAATATATTTTATTGTTTTACAGTAAGTAATGAACTGGGTTTAATGAATGTTAAATAGATTCATGCTATGTTATTTTCTTTAAGTTTTAACCAAATCTGTATCTTTATAGGTACTTATTAAGTATATCATACCCAAGAAATATGTTATGTGAAGGTGATGTGACATTATGCCCTGTTTTTGTTAAAGGAGTATCTTAGAGTTTAAAGATATGCTGTTACTGATAAGACAATTAATGATCTTTTGTAAGCAGTAAAGCTGAGAATATGTTTACTAACTAAGGGCCACCAAAAAGTCACCAGACATGACGTAACTCTGGAACTAAGGAGTTTGGGATTGATTTACAAAGTTACTGAGAGAAGGGGAGACAAATTTCAAACTACTGTATATATAGTGCACACTGTGTTAATTGGGTATTCAGGACTTTAATGTTAAAGTTCTGGATCAGCATTAATGCTAATAAAGACCTCCTTTTGTTAAATTAAAATATTTTTGACTTTTTAAAATTTTCTTCCACAATCCCCACAGACATGCATGTTAGGTTAACTGGTATTCTAAATAGGGCACTAAGCGAATGAGGGTGTAAGCATCAGCAGGCCACAAGATGGACTAGGTTGGCTTTTGCCTTTTGCTAATGGGATAGTTTGACGTTTCTCTCTTCCTCTAAGCTGAATTAGGTGCGTTTGAGTTTTGTGTGTTATAATTACAAGGTTAAAGCATTTTTGATGAAACAAACAAAAAAAAAGACATCTGTTTCACTATATAGCCCACATGTATCATGACACACATACAGTCATTATTTGATAAATTTGTTTTTTTTTTTTTGAAAAGTATGTCTTCATTTTCATCAGTATTGGTGTAAGGATGCTTTAACTTTGCAATATTTAGTTTTTAGTGGTAGATGGTATTTGGATTTCAATCTTGTCCTGTTTTTATGCTCATTCACAGATATTAGTATTCAAGAAAACAACAGACACAAACCTCAGACCAATTTCTTATAGAAAAAAACAGTGTGTCTTCAAGTTTCAATAGCTAAAGTATATAGGAAGGGGGGTTATGTATAAACAAAACAGGACATCAATTCTGATTTCTTCATTTTTCTTGCCTTCTCTTATTTTTCAGAGGTCTAAGTGTTATCCTTTCATTTCCAGTTTTCATTATTAACTGCTGTATGTGAGAAAAGATCATTAACGCTCTTCCGTAGCGCAAACTTAAAGCGGAGCTTCTTTATTAGACTTTCTATTTCCTTCGTATAGTTGCCTGATTTACAGGACGAAACCTCTCTCTGTCTCATTTCAATTTTCTAGCCTTCAAGACCATTTCTTGATATTTTTTTGCAGTTCACCTCCCTCAGTCTTCTCCCTCCTAATTCTCACTTGCTGTCTGTTGAGCAGTTTCATGTTTGTCTCTTCTGAAAAAAAAAATTCTAACTAAACAGTCCAACGAACATATTAGAAATGGAAAGATGAGTTTGATAACAATATCAAGAATGAACATTGAATTGGAGGTCCAATTATGCATTAAGATTTATATTAAAATTCTTGGCTTCCGTGAAAAAAATTGAGTTCTTTAGAGGAAATGTGTATGGTGCTGTTGGATATTTGAACATTTCTCTCCAGTTACTTGCTACAGGAGGAACATTTTTGCTTCTTCCAAACTAGACTCAGAGAGCCAGACATATCATTGGAGACATCAGTGAGTGAATTGTGCTTAAATATGGGCGGAACAATTAGATGGTTCACTGAGTGTCACATTTCTAAAGTAAACCAATGCCTCATGAAGGTGACACCCAAAGTAGTGATTTTAAGCAGCAAAGAGCAAACAAAGAGACAACAAACCAGTACTTCCAATATTTTATAGCTGAGAAGTCTCCTAAAGAAACCCCAGTTAAACATACAAATGTTTGTTGTGTGGATATGTTAAAAATAAACACAGCCTGTTACAAGGGGAAGACCATTCTGTAAAACCAGATTATACTTCATAATATAAAAACATCACTGGGCTAGTGGTAAGCATGAACGGTATGTGTTGTCTCTGTTACTTACTGTTGCAATGTCATAGTCAGAGTCAATTAAGTTCAAAGAATTGGAATTCATGAAAAGATGAACTGTAAAATACACATTTCAACTAAACATTGTGCGGTCACACACAGTTTACTGAAATCCTGAGCATGTTAGTGATGAACAGCCACAGGACATGCAGATTTCTGCAGTCAATACACCTGAAACAGTTAATGTGCCAAAAAACACTGACACCATTCCAGCAGAACCATGGATGAGGTTGCTCAGCCTCCACTTTCTAACTGCAAATCTAAACAAATAACTAAAAAAAGTCAACATTACTGTTTCTAGACATGCATTCTCAATCCTAGAATAAAGCCTGGCTCCACTAAACTACTTCCAAATGGGTTCCATTTTTCCCATGAACTGATTAAAGAAAACCTTGCAGGCAACTGGATGGTTAAAGTGATATGAAGTCACTGATAATTTGAATAATTAATAGACATTTAGTGTCTGACTTTGGATAGAATTTAAATATGGGCATTTAAACTTTCCAAAAGTATTGAGCAAGATAGATAGATAGATAGATAGATAGATAGATAGATAGATAGATAGATAGATAGATAGATAGATAGATAGATAGATAGATAGATAGATAGATAGATAGATAGATAGATAGATAGATAGATAGATAGATAGATAGATAGGAGAAACTAAAACTCTACTCAAGATAGATAGATATATATATAAATACTAGCAAAATACCCGCGCTTCGCAGCGGAGAAGTAGTGTGTTAAAGAGGTTATGAAAAAGTAAAGGAAACATTTTAAAAATAACGTAACATGATTGTCAATGTAATTGTGTTGTCATTGTTATGAGTGTTGCTGTCATATATATATATACATACATATACACATATATTTTATATATATATATATATATACACATATTATATAATAATAAATAATAATTCATTACATTTATATATATATATCCATCCATTGTCTCCCGCTTATCCGAGGTCGGGTCGCGGGGGCAGCAGCTTGAGCAGAGATGCCCAGACTTCCCTCTCCCCGGCCACTTCTTCTAGCTCTTCCGGGAGAATCCCAAGGCGTTCCCAGGCCAGTCGAGAGACATAGTCCCTCCAGCGTGTCCTGGGTCTTCCCCGGGGCCTCATCCCGGTTAGACGTGCCCGGAACACCTCACCAGGGAGGCGTCCAGGAGGCATCCTGATCAGATGCCCGAGCCACCTCATCTGACTCCTCTTGATGCGGAGGAGCAGCGGCTCTACTCTGAGCCCCTCCCGGATGACTGAGCTTCTCACCCTATCTTTAAGGGAAAGCCCAGACACCCTGCGGAGGAAACTCATTTCAGCCGCTTGTATTCGCGATCTCGTTCTTTCGGTCACTACCCATAGCTCATGACCATAGATGAGGGTAGGAACATAGATCGACTGGTAAATTTTCACCACGACAGACCGATGCAGCGCCCGCATTACTGCGGATGCCGCACCGATCCGCCTGTCGATCTCACGCTCCATTCTTCCCTCACTCATGAACAAGACCCCGAGATACTTGAACTCCTCCACTTGGGGCAGGATCTCACTACCAACCCTGAGAGGGTACTCCACCCTTTTCCGGCTGAGGACCATGGTCTCGGATTTGGAGGTGCTGATTCTCATCCCAGCCGCTTCACACTCGGCTGCGAACCGATCCAGAGAGAGCTGAAGATCACGGCCTGATGAAGCAAACAGGACAACATCATCTGCAAAAAGCAGTGACCCAATCCTGAGCCCACCAAACCGGACCCTCTCAACGCCCTGGCTGCGCCTAGAAATTCTGTCCATAAAAGTTATGAACAGAATCGGTGACAAAGGGCAGCCCTGGCGGAGTCCAACTCTCACTGGAAATGGGTTCGACTTACTGCCGGCAATGCGGACCAAGCTCTGGCACCGATCGTACAGGGACTGAACAGCCCTTATCAGGGGGGCCGGTACCCCATACTCTCGGAGTACCCCCCACAGGATTCCCCGAGGGACACGGTCGAATGCCTTTTCCAAGTCCACAAAACACATGTAGACTGGTTGGGCAAACTCCCATGCACCCTCCAGGACCCTGCTAAGGGTATAGAGCTGGTCCACTGTTCCGCAACCAGGACGAAAACCACACTGTTCCTCCTGAATCCGAGGCTCGA
>NC_041402.2:159163844-159193844 GCF_900747795.2 Erpetoichthys calabaricus | reverse complement strand
CCACCCTAGTGGCCCGCTGATTCTCTTCTTTCGCCGGCATCTTTTTGCGTTACAACTGATTAAGTCAGTGTTTGTGTTGCAATTACTTAGTACATTTTCCTTAATTTTTCACTTAAGCTGGCACTTAACTCTTCAATCTGCCTTAAGAATGATTTAAGATATGAAGAGGTAGGGGAAGTGACGATGAAGGTGGTAGGGATGAGAACAGCACCCGTACGCATGCGCCCCACGGTCACCCTGCTGACCACTGCTGAGAGTTGATTCTCAATAAAATAAAATAAAAATAAAAAGAGGATAACCTTGGAGGTCAATCGTCACCCCAAAAGCGGATAGTAGATGTCACGTAATATATGTGAACCAAATTTCAGGCCAATAGTTCAAATGGTTTGCGAGCTACAGGTAATTTAAAATCCTGGACAGACAGACAAACAGCCACGGTAGTGTATTATATATAAGTATTTTTCTGCTTTATGAACAGTTTATTAACATCCCTGTGACCTGTCCTTTAGTTCAACCAAGTGTGATTAGGCCAACCTCAGTGTTTTTCAGATCTTTCTTTTTAGCCTTGACAAGCATATTTTGTATGCAGTTATCTCTTTTTAGCTTGGTTATTTTTGTGTTTTATGGCCAGGAATTTTAAGATTTTACTAAATGTCATTTTATGTTTTACACAAACTGTTTGTGAATGTTTACTATGTTTCATGTTTGTTAATGGATAATGCATTAAATGCAAATGAATTGATTTGAACTGAATTTACATAAAGACAGGCTGAAGTGTCTGGTAATAGCTCAAGGCCACAACTTAGTAGCTGACATCATTAGCACAATTGATGAGCAATATTTATTTGTGAAATGTACATTAAAGACAAGAAATGTTTGTGCCATTTGGTTTTAAAAGCTAACACAGTTGCTTCATTTATCTTTGGCTAATGCATTTATGTGTAAATGTCCTATTTTTTAAATTTGTATGTAGACTATGATTTAATAATATTTTTAAGTGTGGGGTAGCATTACTGGACTGCAGATGTATGGGAGTAAAGGAGGAGATGAGGCAGGGGAAGTGAGCTGAAAGCTGCATAGACAAATTTGAAGATCTCAGAGTGGTAAACATACTGTTTTAGCAGTTCTTGTTTTGCTTAAAGATGCTGTTTGTTAATCAGAGTATAACTGGGAAGTGAAGTGGTTTGATTCTTCAGGAAAAATCAATAGCAGAGCCTTATTTTGTTTAATCTATTATTCTCTTAGATATAGACTGAGTACACTGCTTTATGCACTGTAGAGTACCTGGTGAATATTTTAGTCGCTGAGGCATTAAAAGCACCACCATTAGGTCCAGTGATAGATACAATATATAAATGTACCTATTTTTGCAGTTGCTTTTTTTTTTTGTTATTTATTACTTACTGTACACTTATATACTGTGCATGTGTGACTGTGTATACATATTAATTAATTTATATTAAAAGAAAGTAAGGACAGAATTATCTTTTTTTTGTATGTAATTACATCTGGTAGACCAGTTCAGATTCAATGAGTGATGTCAAAGAAGAAGATTTTCTCAAAATAGGAAAATGTGTCATTTGAGTTGTTTTGAAGATGGACAGTGATTGAAACCTCTTTTGCAACCTCAGTTTTTTTTCTTTCTTTATTTAACAAATAAGTATGATTTTTATTTAACTCAGTATGATTGGGTTTTCAGTATATCGATGATTTTTTCTTTTTAATTTTTTTTTTCAGTATGTCATTGATTTTTTTTTTTCTGTTTTGATTTTTAAAAATTCACTCATCTGTATTACTTGTATTTCTCGATGTGATTTTGCTGCCTTGCATGCTACCCACTTTTCTCACCCATCCTCCAAAATAAGCTTTGCGTAGAATATATTTAGAAAGGAACATTATAAAAAATGTCATCTCATCTGTCAGTTAATCCATTTATTCCTCTGTTTTCTTTGCTTGCTTAATGCCCTGTTTTATTTTAATCCTAACAGAATAACTGTGCTCCAACACTCTTTTTTTCTTTGCTCTGAGAAAGCTCTAGTTCTTCACAAACGCTAGTTACCTAAAATACATGTCTCTGGGAAGCAGGTGGAAACTGGAACACATGGCGATAAACAACTGGGACACACAAAGCATGTTCCATCTCCACACAGACAGGCACTGGGCAGCCGCATTAATCACTGCACCCACCTTTGGGTTGCCTGGCCTAACAATTTAAATTTTTGTGATCTTGACAGTGAAGTGGAAAGAAAGAAATGCAACATAAATAGATAGATATTGCTGTTGTTATTACAATTATTATTACAATTAAGGCCTTCTTTATATCATGCAAAAGTCACTGATGCCTGTTACATCAATGTGGATCTCCATTCAATATTTAAATTTAAAATTTTCAGGCCCATTTGATCTTTATATTCACTGTAATGATGACAAATGCAGATGTATGCACCTGTATATAATTGTATATTTATGTGTTTATACATTGTATATGAATGTATGAAATGTTATACACATTATATCTAATGTTTAATAACATATGTTTTTAATATGTGTTATGTATTAGTATACATATAAAAATGGCAAAACAGTAGGTTCCCTTGCTGAGTACATATTGGTTCTGTCTAACATAGCCCTTTTTTATTGTTTAATTCATTTCTATAGTCCGACATATGCCTCCATTTTCTTATTTGACCTTCCAGTAAATGGCTCTCTACGTAGACTAATAAACGTAGAATGTTGTGAGAAGTTTGCTGAAATAAGATGTATTGCTGTGGTCCCATGGAGGCAGCAATAGAAGCAGACAGTGTTGCACAAAGAGCACCAGTCTGTGGAAAAGGCAAACACTGGAGGATGATTTACTGAATGCCCCAGCCTGCTTGTTCAAAACTAAGAGACAGCTGTTTTATTTATTGGAAGTCATGTTGCCTTTGGTCTTTGTGGATTGCAAACAGACTTAAAAGTCTGCTTAGTACGTCATTTTAAGTTTGGCAATGTTGAAACAGTAAGAGGAGGTGTGCTGTGTTCCTCCTTAGTGAGGGTGCTGTCTTAGCAGCTTTTGTCATTCTGCCAACAAAGTGGCAGAACAGCTACTAAGGAAGTAAAGTTGGTCCAGAAAGTCCTTAGGTTATCTCTCTGGCTAATGAGTTTGAGAGGAGGATCTCTGGAAGTCATTTAGTGGCATAATACTACTTTTTAAGGCAGAGGTATAAAACTCAGTGGATCTGGCAATGAGTGTATAATGGTGACAGTGTTCTTTCAATTCATCTTGAGTGCCATCTTCCAAAAGGTTAGCAAGGTTGACATTATAGAGCAGCCATAGAATTATGCAGCTGATGAATTTGACAGTGACTACTACATTTTTTCATTATCTTTTTATGGGGTCCTGACTGTGGAGCAGAGGTCCTGATTAGCACATCTGTAAAATAAGTCTAACTCAAAATTTTACTGTGTATGGAACAGGTGGAAAATTGAAAGTCATTGCAAACTGAATGAGGGCTGCCGTGTTGGTGAAGATGTCAGAATGGCTGTCTTATAGCTACATTTACATTTATTTGTGACTTACAAAAGAGGCCAACATAATCGAGCCTGGGAACTGATTGAAAACAAGTGTTACAGGACAAAGAGTACAAAATTGTTTTCCACAAGTGAATCCTCAAAACCACATATAAGCTAGTAACAATCCCCAGATTTACAAAACCTAACAGCTATCTCTTAGACAGAAATTAGCTCCTGGAAACAGGGTTTTGCTCTCTGGACTGGACAGTGTCTTTGAGAAATATTTTTTCAAAAATGTATGCATTTCGTTATTTTTTAACAAATACATACTATTTTTTATTTATTGTTTTGGACACCAGGGGCATACAGTTCTCCAAACTCCGGACACAATAGACACAGTGTCCAAGTTCAACACACAAGACACGTTTATTCAGCTGTGGGAAACGCTTTTGTCTCATTCCCCACAGTACCACAGTTCATAAGCACAGTACAATACAGCACCCTTTTATCTTCTTCACTTTCTCTTTTCTTTCTCTCTCTCTCCATCTTCACTCCTCCTAGCATCAAGCTTCGTCCACCTCCTCCCAACTCTGGCTCCCAGAGTAGTGGCAGCTTGCTCCATTTATAGGGTACCTAGAATATCCAGATATTTTCTTCCGGCAGAACTTCCAGGACCCAACAGGGCTGTAGCAAACTCCAGCTCCCAGCATGCTCTGCGGGAATCCATAGTGCTGTAGCAATCCTTCCTCCTAGAGGAGATAAAGCCCTGAAGACACTCTCTCCCCCATCCCATCTATTATACAGGTGTCCCAGTCGGGCAAGGGCCCCGGCCGTCTGCCACATTGCATATCCATATATCTGTCATTTCATATGGGGTGGTTTTATTTTTAATAAATTCACCTTTATTACTTAAAACATCTTTGCTCTCCCTTCCATAAGAAGTTAAGTACAGAGTACACATAGAATGGAACTGCATTACAAAATTGTCATCTCATTTCATCAGTGCACCTACTGTATCTGTTCGTCCATTTCTTGAAAGTGTTTACTTCATGTTACATTATATTTTGATAACAACAGGATGAATATGTCTTGTCTACTTCCTTTCTTTGTTTGCCTCTTAAACCATTCTACACTAAAACTTTGCAACAACTGATACATGCCTTTTGTAAAACGGGTGGAAACTGGAAAGCATGGAGTAAAGCAACTGAGACATGCATTGCCTGTGCCATTTCCACACAGACCTAGACCAGTTCTTCTCATATGTGAGCTTGGTCCAGGAATTCAGCTTTCCTCCCATACCACAAAAAATTGCATTTAAGGGTTAGTAGCACTCAAAACTGGTCCTATGTAAGTCAATTTATGTGACTGTGCCTCTCAGTGGCACCGTGCTCAGAATTGTATTGTACATTTGACAATAAATGCTAACACCTTAACCAGTGTTGTTTCCTGTTTTGCTGTCTTATAGGCATTAAGGAGCACTGCTAATTTCTTATATGATTTGGAGTATTGAGTTGCTTTAATTATATATAGTACTGAACCTTTATACAGTATTTAACAGATTAAGGTTACTTTTTCTTTTTTTTTTTAATTAGTGGTATCCTTTTTTACTTTCTCGTATACAAAGTACAGGGAAAGTATTGTAATCGTCCAAAGATTCGATGTCAAGATTTTGATGACTCTCGACATTTTAGACCTCCCTGAGTCCGAAAATACCATTTTTGGAATTGTGTTTGTCTGTGTACAGTATGTAAACACGATAACTTGCGTACGCTTTCACTTAGGTCAACCAAATTTTGCATACAAGTATAAGGTACAAAACGTTTACCTTTTATTCATGCAGCTGTAGAGTCTGATTTATTCAACTTTACTTTTATAATAATTGTTCAATATATTAGTAATTTGATTTGATTTGTTGTTTATGGTTCTTTAATAAACATAATATAAAAATATAATCATTGTCTTATGGTTTACTCCTTAAATATCCATCCCCATATCTGAGTATACGAGAAAGTCTAGTGGAAACCACTCCCGATTTTTATATGTTATGATGTCCAGTTTTATGTACAGTACATTGCAAATATTTGTAGATTTGTATTTGGTCTTAAGTTGCTGTGGACTCACACCACAAAGCATGTTATTTCACAGATTTGTACTGTTGTGTAATGGCAGTGGACAGTTGTGAACTTGCAACATCTGGTTCAGAAGCGGTCTCCTTACAGCATGAGCCACGCAGAGACTGCTTCTGGACAGTGTGAGCAGAACACTTCCTGGTGATGTTAGATGTGCTGCCTCTTTCTCTCTCTCTCTCTCTGTCTCTCTCTCAGCCCCCACCTTTTCATTACACAGTGCAAACCCCATCCTTGTTGACAAGTGTATGTTGTGGGCACACACCGAAAAGATCAAACCACTCTTGACCAGATGTTGCATGTTCACAGCTGACCAACGACAATTAAGTGCATTGCAAATCTTCCAACTGAGATGCTTCATGCTGTAAGTCCATGGCAATACTCTTGGCAATGGGGTTGGGATTTGCACTGCGGATGGGTGGAGTGCAGTGCAGAAAAGGTAGAGACTAAAAGAGAGAGCTTAGCTGACGTCACCAAGAAGAGCTCTATTCACATTGTTAAAAAGCAGTCTCTGTGCGGTTGAGACTAGGAGTTCACTTAGTAGCTCACACTGCAAGGAGACCATTTCTGAACCAGATGTGGGTTTGCAGCTGACCACCGGCAAATCTTTGAAATGAGATGCTTTGTGGTGTGATTATGTCTGTGGCATGCATTATTTGCAAAATTGTTTTAACTTTGCTTTTGAAATTCTCACCCATTTTTGAGCAATGGAACATATCACCAAACCATGTTAAAAGGGCCTGACAGATTCACTCAACAATACCCCATCCATCATCTGTCTCCTACACTTAAGGGACATTTACAAAGCGGTTTATTTCTGCCAAGTAAGCACTGATATTGGTTTTGTTCTTTATAAACTGGAATCAAGGAACAAGGAAGTGCTGCCAAGAAGAGGGATCAGAGTTGCATGACTCCCTACCCATACCCCTTGGTAATATTTTTTTCTGATCATAAGTCAGTGGTTGAAGCTGTCAGTCTACTATTTTCAGTACAATACGATAAACTGTTTTAAAGCTTGTAAAATGTGCATTGCATTGTAAGAGAAGTTTAAAAGTTTCAATAAATTAAATGTAGGAAGTTGTCACATTGAAGTACTAGTAGGAGCAGAATGTGTGACCTTGTCTTCTCATTTTTAGGTCCCTGCTTACTGGAACTCACAAATTACACTATAGTTCATATGATTAAAGTAAAGAATTCATTATGATGCATGATGGGAATGATCCACAGGAAACATATTTTGACCACAGTTACAAATGTAAGTTAAATATGCAGGCTTTGCCCACAAACACACTTGAGTCTTAGTGGCATCTTGTGACTCAGTGGAAGGATATTGTGCTGTCAGGATCTGCTCTGTTGCATCATCCTTTCAGAGCTAGGATGCACTGGAGGGTTCCCTGAGTCCATGTGATGGTGCTTGCAGCGGTCCCTGCCATAATATTTCTGTTTTTGACTGTGATGAAAGTGAAGCCAGAGCGGTGTGATGTTTAAAAGGGCTGGCTGAGTGATTTTATCCACCAGCTGTACTTTGCGTAACACCTCTCAAAGGCACACCATTACAAGGCGCCTTTAAAAGCATAGAATTAATTTAATGCAGACATTTGTTGGACATAAAATGCTGAGAGCACACGAGGCAAGTGATTAGTGTCTGTGGTCGAGGCATTCTTACCCCGCACCAAAAATTAAATATCATCATCTTGTTCTGTGGTAATTAGCATATAGCCACTAATTTTCCAATTACTGTAGCTTATGCCCATTGCTCATCTCCCGAAATAACATTTGTTGATCTTGGCTCTAATTGCGTGCAGCTAGCCTGTATTTAGATATTTTCTAAATGGTCCATTCTTTCTTCTAGCATGCTTATCACATAGCTTTACCATAACAACTGCATCTGTACAATTCCTTAGTAAAAAGTATGGAAAATATATTATTAGAACATTATGAATATAAAAGACCATTGATTCATTCTTTGAATTCAGGCTTACAGTAGAGAAGGAGCCTATTTTGACATCCAAAGGGCTCAAGCCACAATTCAACCCACATTTCTGAGGAAAAGAGCGTCTCCTGGCTCCATTGGTGCAGTGTAGAAACCAACAAAAGACATAGTGCCAGTTTTTCACAGGGCACACTCAGGCTTACGTCCACATTCAGAGTGGGCCAATTTAGAGTCGATAATCAATTTAAATACAACAGGTGGAATGTTGGAGAAAATGCAGTGTGACATGGACAGAACTTCTAAGCTCCACACGATAACTGTCAAAGAATTTGAGCTGAGAACACTGGAGCTAACCACTGTGCCAGTGTACTACCACTTCAATTACGATTTTTTTAAGCACACTTCACAGAAGGCATGCTCAGTGCTCTGTCACAGAATTAGAAAAATACAAAATCAATTGAAGTGTATTGTGGTTGTCCAAGGAAGTAATGGATTGAAAGACAAGATAACTATTAGGGATCCAAGTTTCCAGTCAGTAAGTGATGCCTCCTTCCGGGTGGCAGGGCTTTTAAGGTTCTGGATTCAGAAGGGGCAGAATCAGTTGCTTTCAATGGGTGGATTACTCAGCACTGTTGAGGCAAAGGAAGATGACATAGTTAGCGTCAGCACCCCCTCTTGGCCTGTGGTGGAATTACATCATGGAATAGGGGGGCCACAGCCTGACTGAAAATAATTACAACATTGCTGCAAAATATTCAAATTACTAAAAATCAAGCAAGAGCAGAGGTGTGGAATGTGTCTTTTTAAAGCAGTTCACTACTTCATTATTCAAAATATGTTACATACATTGTGCAGTGCCTTAGCCAGTATTCACAAAGACCTTTTTAACGCTTGTTTCATACATTGTATCCATATATAACTGAACCAAAATACATTTACACTAACCATTAAACTGTGTCTCCAGTGTCCGCTCACATTAATCTACAGAGCACCGCCACTAATAATCTGTATTTGAAATGGGAACCGGCAGCTCTCAATGATCCAACAAGAAAAAGTAAAAAGAAGGTGACATCCCATACTGCTGTAAAGAGAGTTATTGTTTTTAACTTGATGCCAAAGACGTGACAGTCTCACAAAGGGAATGTTAGTTTGACTTTACGCGTGCCACTACCTCCCTTCTGCTCACTTTTTAAAGCTGCACAGTTGTCATGGATCACCACCTGTCCTTCTCCAACTGACCTGTCTACTGCCACCACCCTACACAATTCTTGTGTCTTTTTCTCTGACTTCATTACTGCAGGTGAAATGAAAAAGCACTTGCATTTCCTCTTGTGTTTAATGCAGTTATTGCTTATGGAAAAGCTCCAGGGCTGCATCCACAGGCTAAACAAAGTACTTTCTGTAATTAAGTTATAAAAAAAAGTCTGCAGCGATTCATTTTGTACTTTAAATGTTACTTTTTATTTTGCCTGGCTTTGCCCGGGAAATATCCAATGACAACGAGCCTTGTTTATAGTGCTGAGGATTAATAGGATGAATCAGAAGTACTGTGTAAGTACTGGAGTACTTTTCTGTATGCAATATTTGATTTGATTTTTCCCTTCAGGGTCTAATATTATTACTTCATTGGGGTGAGTATTCTTGAACATGCTACATACATGACTAAAACATTTCTGCCGTTGATCAGTTCTTACTTGTGCTAGTGGACTTGTCTTTTGTTGATGGTCATTGCAAAACACAGTTTGAGAGGAAACTGTATTCTTTTGAATTCAAAGAAGTAATATTAGTAATAATGGGAAATTTGGGTATACTGTAAATATAATTTCACCACTCTAAAAGTGATAGCTTCGGTCAGATCTGAATATAACGCTTTGATCTATAATTTTTATCGTTACAGTGTTTTGAAGGTTTTTGTTCAAAAGGATTATACACTGAACCTTGGTTTTCTTTAACTTATTACTTACAGATTTCATGTTTATAGGCTGTACATTTACGTGATCAGTGGAGCAGACTGAAGGCTTTAAGCACTCTACAGAAAAGAACAAGTGAAAAGAAATAATATGAACCATGTACATTGTGCACTTCATCTGTGTTCTGTCTGTGGATAACCCCTTTGCTTAGCTGTGCAAGTGTTTAAACTGACCAAGACTTGCCATTACTCCTGGATTGTGTTGTACTCAGGGCTTGAAGTGGATTGGTATGCTGTTACCAGCACTTCAGCTGTTTCTGCTTTTCGGACTGGAACGTTGTGGGACATTGTGGTCTGACCTCCAAGGGGAAACTCCAGTGCTCCACAATATTGCCTATATTTTACCACCAAGTGCATGCTCGACAATCCAGCCTGGCTGGAATTTGTATGTATTTTATACAACATTGTGTGTGAGTAAGATGAAGCCAACAGAATAGGGAGTACTGGATGTACCCAAGGAGGCTAATTGCAAACCGCATTTTCTTTGAGGTTCACCTATCTTTCCTTTGTTCATTTTACAGCTCATTTTCCATGTAGCTCACCACCTCATCTGTTTTTCTTGTGCAAGGCAGCTCCCTTCACTTGCCAGTAGCCCCGTTTCTCTGCATCCACATGATTATAGCTACAGCTCATTCAGTAGCACTTTTCTGTTTGTGCTGTTCATTGGATTGCTCAATTTCATTGCTCAATTTCTCTGCATGATCACTGACAAGTCAAAAAAGGGACATGCTGCTAAGAATACCCTGCTCACTACAGCATTATTACCAACAAATATAGACAAAAAAAAACAGAGTTAGCTAATTTTCTTTTTCTTCACCAAATTTCAGTCAAATCAGTCAATGCATTTTTGAGATTTTGGGGTAATTTTTTTCTATTATAATGGCTGCTGTTACTCCTAAATATCGATGTATCAAAATGTTCTTTCTTAGCATTTACCTACTGTTGTATATATACAGTATGTTTATATTTTCTAGTATATAATAAAACACTAATGTATGTGTGTTCAGCCCCTCAGAACAATCTAGTTGGTTAGTTTGCCTTTTGTGTCATTGGTAAGTTTAACTTTGGTGACGCGAAGAAAGAAGTAGTGTGAGTTACACATGGAAGAGTAAAGGCACACACTGAGAGATTCGCCTTCAACGGCAGAAAGTATAAATGTAGACAGGAGCCAAGAAAGTTGTCTTGAAAATAATGAGTCTGAGAAGCAGGCTTTGTGGGAAGACACTCGAGGAAGAGAGTGCTGGAGGAGTGAGGTTCAGACACGTGAATACAGAAGAAAGGCGCTGAAGGTACACACAGGGCAAGAGATAACAAAATTATTTGAATTATTCTGTTACCTGTCTTTAACAGGTACCATGGCTAGTATATATTGTGATGTGTGGGTCATAGACTTGTAGAAGAGAGGAGGTTTAAAAAAAAATCAGCTTTATTGTGGTAAAGACAGGAACATCCTCAAAGCATTTATTCAAACAGGAACTGTCACTTAAACACACGCAGCATTCAACCAGTGATGATGACATTGTCCTGCATTCGCTCCCTTCTCAGATCAAAAGAATAGATAGCCTTCCTGCAGAAGAGAGGAGATGGAAAGAGAGCACAAGTCCAGGTCCGTGGCCGGTTTTAAATGTTCCCTGCTCCACCCATCTGTCAACAGACATGTTAAGCGGTGAGTCAGTGAGCTTGCAGTTGAACTGGTGGCCTACAACCAATCCCTGCCTTTGTTAACAGACTTTCGGTGCACAGCGCAGTTGCAGGGTTGTTGGGGTTTCAAAAATCTCACATTATATATATATATATATATATATATATATATATATATATATATATATATATATATATATATAATATATCTACAGTACAGATTTTCAGAAATACAGTAAGTAGTAATTTTCTGCATAATTTAATAATTAATACTTAAGCCAAGTAAGCAGTATGTGTTATCATAAATATCTGCAGTGACAAATTCTGTATTTTGGTATTTTCTGTTGTTTATATATCCCCAAAAAACATGCAAACTCTGTTTATGTTCTGTTTAGGAAATTCAAGTACTAGTAAAAATTACTTTTATTTAATTTAAACGCACAGACAATTTTTTTAAATGCCTGTCATTTTTTCTTTGTTTAATAAAATACATAGAAAATCCAGACAGTATAATACCACTTGCAGCAAATAAACCCTTGGTAGTAAAATGAACACATGCAGCAAAAATACTGGAAGATGAACATCATGGCCTGTGTAGGGGGCCCTTATATATTCTTGTAGTTCAATGGGGGGACTGGGAGGAATAAAAGTGGAGAACTACTGGTTTATATGATGGTGACAGGCAGACCCATCAGCTTTAGGTATTTTCAATGAGTTCCAGTTTGTTAAGAGGACCTTTGGCTTCTTTTACTGGGAAGAAGCTAATTGATTCCATTGTGTTACCCAGTCTCTTTTTTAAATTGTTTAACCACTTGCCTCCTTTCCAAAGGGCTGTCACCCCTTATAGTCTACCAGGTCTTACATTATATATTTTTTATGGGTCTGCTGCTTGGCAGCCTTTAGGTTCTAACCCATTTACATTAAAAAGTCAATGAAATCGCAATAATTTGCAGTTGCATGAAACCCGGGCAGTTTTTTCACTTGAACATCAGTGAGGAGGCGGGGAGGCTCATTCATTAGAAAACTGCTATTATTAACAAATAATTGAATGAATACTGCCTGACTAGAGTTTGCACACCAATTAAGGCAAACACAGTCTAGATCTTAGAATAGCATATAATTTAAAAATGGTTGAGTAAAAGAATGAATAGAGACTTCTCTTCGGAGATTCAGGTGATAAAGACATAGTTATGCAATATAGCAGGAGCAGGATTCTGCCTGGAGAAGCGATCAGTGGTGTGGCTAGACATCAAGGGTGAAGTGGGGGAGGGTGCTTCCAGCTGTGCGGCGCATGGCGCAGGAATCATTTTTCCCACACAAAGCTTTGTTGCTCTACCAATTATGCACCACGACTGGCCCCATCTGAGACGGCAAAGAGATGCTGGCCCATTTTTCTGGATGTGAGACACTGAAAAGAAATGAGACAGATGTAGAAAGAGGAAAGAAGAATTTCTGAGAGGTGAAGTGCTGTCATGGTCAATGTCAAGACATTTTATTGATTTGCTTGAGGGGTTTATCTCCTGCTTGGGTTTAAGGCCCACACTTTAATAACCCTGCCTCCTTCTAACATTAAATACATATTTGCATTTGTTTTTGATAATGGCTTTCTTTCTTACTTTAGCAATTTATAAAATTGTATTGAAGACATGGTGCTGAATCTAATTTGTTGTGTAATGCTGCTTTTACGTTCTAATGTGTATAAATAAAAATTGATATAAGATTTATTAATTTCTCTTATAGGTAGGAGAGTAGTACCGTACAGTGAGTAGGCTGTTCTCTGGTTACACTCTATGTGAGGCCTTTGCAGTCTCCTTGTGTCCACATAGCATTTTCCAGAAATGAAAATAAATTTAATTGCCGTGTCTGAAGTGAGAATGTGTGTATGTATGTGTGAGTGGACTAAGGTGGGAACTTTCCTCTCCTCCAGTCCTGCTGGGAAAAGGGTCTGACTTGTAGGGGTCATGTAGTGAAGAAAGGGAGTTCCCAAAATCAATATATACATATATAATGCTAATGTCTGTCTGTCTCACAATTATGTGTGACTTAATGGGGCTGGAACCTTGATCTTGGTCTTAATTGAAAGCTTATGACCTCATATATTCAGGAAATTCCAAAAATTTTAGGTAGTGGCAATCTGATAGGCACTTGACTGGTGAGCTGAAAGGTTTACTGTAATTAAAGCATAGTCCCTGAAGGCCCATTATTAGATAGTCTCCTAGGACACGGTACACATGTGTTCAGAATTCATAAAAGTGGTTATTGTTCTTACATTTGTAAATAACGGATTGCGATTTTAATGTTGTTTATGTCTAACCTTTTGTAGTATTTTATTTTAGGAGTGGAGGTCCACATGTTTCACTAGCTTTCTAGTTTTTGAACGGATTCCACGTGATAATTGTAAACCTTCTTTGGAACAACAATGCACATTCCCAAACAGCGAATACTGTACTGACTAAAAAATCTTGCATCACATGCACCTTATCTTCTCTATTAATTGCATCTTTTTTTAACTTTATTTTGGATTCAAATATTATAAATATAGTTTTGTTCTGATGATACATTGTATTAATAAATAAATATGTTACACTCATGTACTAAGTTGTGATTTTCTGCATTTGTCTTTCCAAGGGACAAAAGATTAGTTGTATCTTTAGACATGGTTCACAGCATGCATTTAATTTTAAAGAAATCAGTTATCTAACACATTTTTATGTCCTGATAAACAGCAGTCATTAATCTCTTGTCAGCATTCCTTAAATATATATTTCTTTAGTTTTTTTTTTTACAATCTCTTATATAAAGTATAGGGAAAGTATTGTAATGGTCCAAAATTTTGAGCTCAAAATTTTTGATGAATCTCGATGTTTTAGATCTCCCTGAGTCCGATAAATACCATTTTTGGAATTATGTCTGTGTGTGTGTGTATGTAAACACGATAAGTTGAGTAAGCTTTCAGTTAAGTCAACCAAATTTTGCATACAAGTGTTGATGCAAAACGTAGATTTCTATCAACTTTTGAGGTATTTCCACTAACTGAAAGTGGTACTTTTTTATTCATGCAGCTGCAGAGTCCGATTTATTTATTTATTTATACATATTTTTTATCTATTTATTTACTTTTATAATAATTGTTCAATATATTCTTAATTTGATAATATAAAAATATAATCATTGTCTTGCGGTTTACTCCTCAAATATCCTTCCCCATATCTGAGTATACGAGAAAGTCTAGGGGAGACCACTCCTGGTTATTTTTCTTTTCACTCTCTATCTTCTTATACTGTATGTTCAGTCTTTGATATGAACATCTTTGTACAAGACAGTAGCATATCTTAGCTGGAATCCAATTAGTAGCTTAATTTCAAAGTGTCCTTAAATTATAAAATAATTCCCCAATATAAAAATGTGTTTATGATTGTTGCTATGTTGTGTATGATTTTTTCTAGTACTTTAAAATTCCTATGAAATGCACACTATAATGTTGTTATTAATAATTATAATTACTGGAAATTCTTCAGAAAGCCAAGGAATTTCCCCTAAGTACTATTATAATTTATGATTGATTCTAATGGTATGGCAAAGTATGGAGTTTCCTGAGTGTAGAGTCTGCATGTTCTTACCGTTTACAAGTGGAATTTCTGTAGTTCTCAGTCCAATCCCAAGGACTCCTTATAGTATGTGTCTGGATAGAAGGACAACTGGTCAGCTCTGCAAAGATTGTGTTGAGGCTCGGAACTGAATCTAGACCCCCACCTCTGTGAGGACCTGCAGCTTCACTTCTGTTTACACCCATTGTTATTAACATTTTGTTATGAATAATAAATAAATAAGGACCCTATTACTAAATAAGTTTAAAAGGCCAATACAGAATAGAGAATTAGTTTTATATTCTGTAGTGTAAAATCGGATTGTCTAGTACTGAAGATGTTAGAAGGTGAAATTGCTAGAGGTTATCCATTCCTCACCAACTGTACTGCAAAAATGCTGTCACACCTTCTTCGCATATCAGGTGGTTTATTGCAGTTCAACTTTCAGCAGTCTTTCTCCAAATTTAAAATGCCACCACTAGAGTCCTGACATGCACCATGCCTGATGAACACATCACCACTCAACTGTAATGACTACATTGCCTTCCTGTACAATATTGTGTTATCTACTGTTAATTGCAGCCCCCTAGATTATCATTTGTCATATCAGCTGGCTGAACATCTAATGTTGGCCATCTGATTTTTCTGAAGACATGTCATTCAACCCTTAGTGAATGTGTTTTCTAAGTTTGCAGCTCCTAATCTCTGGAGCTCTTTCACATGGACTATTCCTGAAGCTCTATCAATGAGGTCCCAATTAAAAACTGACCTTTTTTCTGTCTAGAATTTTAATAAGCTCTAGCTGTTACTCTGTTCTCAAATCTGACTCTTGTATAGCCACTGTATCGATCTGGAATTTATTGTATTGTCAGCAGATATTGTTAGCCTCCTCCTATACTCTGTCAGTAGACCCTTCAAAATTAAATTGAATTTATCATATAATGTGTTGAATAAACATCTATTTTATTTTGTAAATTTGAATTGTGTTCATTTTTAAGGCAGTGAAAACTTCTATATAAAATAAAGATCGCTATTGATTGATGCTCTGTAGAAATATAATTCATTCTAACAGCCAGGCAAAACAATAATGAAGCTATTGTTGGAGGTCTCTAAATGAAGCAGTTTGGCTGTGTTAACAGTGTGCTAAACACAGGGTGGACGGACAATACTTTTAGCCATTAATTTTTAAAGTGTTCTAACAGCTTCATGTTTCTGGTGCCATTTTAATTTATAAGCCTCAGTTTTTTAGCGGATTCATATACAAATAGCATCGTGTTTACACTGTCCAACAAAGCTCACAGAAGGCTTTAATGGCAACCAATTTGTTTAAACCTGTACAATACAGGATTGTTGGCTGAAAAGTGATACTGGCAAATGTTTTGCAAAGAAGCTACTCTTCTTATTTTTCATACAACTAGCTCATTATAAGTCTTGTTTTGCTGAGACTAAAAAAAAAATTAGGAAAATTGGATGAAACAAAACAAATTGCTTTCTATGAATATGACCCACCCCCAGTTCCCTTTAGCCCCCAGTGCAATAAAAGTGATGGATGTTGCTATTGTTTCTCCAAACCTGATTTCTCTTATAATTGATTTTATTGTGGAGAAAACAGGATTCACATGACAAACAGAAGGGTCTTGTTCCCAGCTGGGTACTATTTGGGTTTGCAGAGTCACAAAGTAACATTTGTAATGTGTAAGTAATTGTACAGTTCAGCTGGAAGAGATCCAGTGTACCAGTGTTTATCATCTTCATGTGGGAAATTAAAATTAACAAATTACTATATTGAGTAATTGGAAGAAGATCCGAGGCAATGATTTTTTTTAATCTTCTTCTGAGCATTGGAAAGGGATAAATGCTTGTATGATGCTGCTGGAAACAGATAAAGCCCTGACATTTGTCACCTTCATGTCAGCAAATGGAATGAGAAAATAGCTGTACTGAACATTTAGAAAAAGAAGGGGATTTAAAGCACCAATGTTTGTTGTATTCATCTTGCCAATTGAAATGGGTAACTAATGTACTGTGTGACTGGAAAGGACTCGTAGGTGCTGATGTCTGTCATCTCAGGGGTTTGGAATTGTTTTTTAGTACTGCCAAGTTCATAATTTGAAGCCAGATCTTTCTGTTAATGAAGCACATTTTTCAATTTTATGGCTTTTTAGTGGACTCATTCCACCATACCAGGAATTTTCAGAGTTTTTTTTTTTTGGAGAGTGCCAACACTCTTAGATCTTCACCTTTTCCACTTCAAGTATTTTTTTGAAACAGGTAGTGCATAGTGGACACACAGGCTCAAATGACATCAAGTTATCTGATCAGCTGTTGTCACATTTTGCATTTCATTATTGTTACTTTTTTGTATTACATTACATTATTGTTGCTACTGGAAATAGTTAAGGGTTCTGAATCTTAAAAGGAGGCAGAGAGGCTGGGAGCATGTGCTAATAACGTGTTGCCGCACTCACCACATGACGAACCAACTGGATTAGGACCTGAGTGCAGCGGGTGACACCTCTGCACCACACTGCAATAGTATGAGATTTTTTTTTTAATCTCCTGCCAATCCTGCCACCAACCCCCAAGTTTTCCCTGCACGTTGTGGGACCTACTTGCAAGGCTAGATGCAGATTTACATCATACACAGGACAAAGCATTTGTAGGTTAAGGTCCTTGCTCAAGGTGTTTACAGGATTCAAACGACCAACCTTCCGATTGCTGGTGCAGATCCCTAGTCTCAGAGCCACCACTCCGCCTAATAATCATAAAAAGCAAGTCAGTTAAAATTTTGGCAATGAAGGTCATTCTAGTACCAGCAGTAATTTGTAGCTAATTTAGAACATGAAAGCCCTTGAGGATCTGAGTTTATCAGCCATGATGTAATTCATTGAAATTGGTAAGTAACTATGGTGCATTAAAAGGACATCCAAAACATCGGTGTTTGTTGGTGTTAAATCAGAATGAATAAATGATGGACTGTTCAGTACAACAGGAAGGAAACTGAAAGCACTGATGTTTGTTATCTTTATAATAGGTAGGTACTAGGAAAGGGTAAATGACTCTATGGTGCATCAGGAAAGGGATCCAAAGCGCCATTGTTTTAACGTCTTTTTGCTAATAACGAGAATGTGCACATACTGGAAATGAATAGTGCAGCTGGACAGTGTTTGTCAATGTCCTGTAGAGAAACCGGAAAGAGTAATTGACTATGTGGTGTATCTGGATGGAGATCAAAATTGTTGATGGTTATCTTCTTAACCTGGGCTAGTACAACATTTAAATGACTCAACAGTGTGGCCAAAGGGCCGATGTTTCTCATTTTCATGCTCCACTTTAAACTCCATTTACTGTATCTTTGCAGCATTTTTTGTATAATTCAAAGCTGTATGTTTTCATCACCAACTCTATTTCTCCCTCTATTTATAGTTGACTCTGGCAGACGAGCAAAGCGAATTAACCAGGAATGGCTGTGAATCCAGAGAACTGGTGTATCTGGTCCAGATTTCCTGTCAGGTAATCAAAAACCTTTCTGTACAGACAATGTGAATTGATATTAATAAGGGGAAATTCTCTCTACATCAAAGAGCAAAAGTAGAAAATGGTCTGTCAAGTGCTTAGGGATACGAGCTGTGCATTTATATTTAAATTTATTTTTTTTTTGCTATACAGGTGGTGGAAAAGTGAGTCAATATTATTCCGGATGTTGGGGAATTTTTTTCCTCTTTTTATTACTGCGTTTGTTTCACCGGAGATTCTACACATCATATTTTACTAATGAAACCATGATAAACGTTGCCAAAAAAAGTGAAGTAAAGGTCTGCCGTCTGGTTGATAGGATTTAAACTGTTGGCCAGTTTTTTGTTTTTTTTTGTTTTTTTTTTATTTTAAATTAGACCAGTTGATAATTATTTAGATGTGAACGTGCATTTGGGGGGGTCTCTTGAGCATTAGTGAGGCTCATTCATCATCCGCATTCACAGACTAACTGTACAGCTGGGCTGCCTGGTGGTGCGTAGATGCTGATCGGCCGTGTATCCAAAGGGAAATGGGGACTCAGCAGACATCTTGAATTGATTATTGTGGCAACAGATGCGCTGCTGGCTAAAGGCAAAAAAAATATTTGAATTCCTGGTTGCTGCAAATGCTTAGTGAAATTTTATATATTTCAAGTTATGTTTAGCTGGTACTGTAGTCTACATAAGTGAAGAGTGTTCTGAAAAATCCACAGGCTTTGGCATCACAATATATTTCATGCCCTTATACATGGAGAAATAAAAGCCAGCTTTAGTAGATAAGAATGACTCGCACATATTCTCTATAGGTGGCATGGCTCACATGTTAGTGCTTCTGAATGTAATAATGACAGACAAAATTCCTGATCTTGTTACACAAACTGTGAGGACTTAGCGCATAGTCCTGATATCCATATACGTTTTTTTTCTTTAGTGTTCAGGTTCTCTTCTACATCTCAAAGACAAGCAAGTTCAATTTATGTACCACTTCAAGTTGAGCTGCACTACGTTCAGTGCTGTTTCCAGCTTTAGGATCAATGTGCAACTGGCAAATCATGACACAGTACTGAAACCAGGTTCAGGAAATTGTGAGATGTTCTCTTTCTCTTAGATAAAGGAGAAACAGCAGTGTGCTCTAATAAAACTGAACATCTCTCCACTGAGTAAATTGTGTTTTGACTTGCATATATTTTTCCCAGTGAAGTAAAAGTCTGATTACTTTTACATATGTTAGTAGATTAGGTATATGAAGTTTTTTTTTGTTTTATTTTTTGTTCTTTATTTCACCTTATACAATTTCTTGTATTAGGAATTTGTTAGTTTTCGCATACCTCTTGGGGTCAGAGCGCGGGTCAGCCATTGTACAGCGCCCCTGGAGCAATTACAGGTTAAGGGTCTTGCTCAAGGGCCCAGCAGAGTAGGATCTCTTTTGGCAGTGACGGGGATATGAACCGGCAACCTTCTGGATACCAGCGCAGATCCTTAGCCTTAGAGCCATCCCTAATTGACCATACTGGGGCAAAATCATAAGCACTAAACCAAAATTCATTTCATTCAACAAGGTATATCACAGCTATAAAATTTAAAGTACTAATCACTGTAACAATTAAAACAGTACCCTGTAAGTATATAAAATAAGAAAATCATTCCCAAATACTTCCTAAGTTTCATGCTTCATACTGCAGCTCTTATACTAGCTGTCCCCGTGGCTCTGTCCGCATAGTAGTAAAAAAGGGCAAACTGTAAAAATCAATAAACAAACAGGTAAGCGTAAGTGAGGAAGGCCCTGCCTGGTTTAATTCCCCTAATGTCACATATATATATATATATATATATATATATATATATATATATATATATATATATATATATATATATATATATAATATGTGTATATATATATATATGTGTATATATATATATATATATATATATATATATATATATATATATATATATATATGTGTATATATATATATATATATATGTGTATATATATATATGTGTATATTATGAGGGGCCGTTCAGGAAAAAAAGATTGGTTAGTAAATATATACATTGGTTCAGATATATATATCGGTTCGGATACATTGGTTTGAATATATACATTGGTTTTAATACATCCGTTCAGATATATATATCGGTTCACATATATACATTGGTTGGGATACATTGGTTCAGATATATACATCAGTTTGAATACATCCGGTCAGATATATACATCGGTTTAAATACATTGGTTGAGATATATATAAATTGGTTTGCATAGATCCATTCTGATATATAAACATTGGTTGAGATACATCCGTTCAGATATATACATCGGTTTGAATACATCCGTTCAAATATATACATTGGTTGAGATATATATATTGGTTTAAATAAATTGGTTTAAATATATACATCGGTTCAGATACATCCGTTCATATATATATATTGGTTCAGGTAGATCCGTTCAAATATATACATTGGTTGGGATTTACGGGCAGGCACAACGTGGCCACCCATGTTTAGCATTTCCCTTTCACTTCATCATTGCTTCAACACTGTTGTAATTATTGTGCATATTTTATGCAAGTAGCATATGCCTGTCTGTCGTGTTTTGTTTCGTAAGCCCTCTTGGTTGGGGGTCCTCGATTTCAAAGCACTTTTTTTCCTTTCATTATTTAAAACACTTGCACAGATACCCGCCTCTTCACCCCGCTCCGTCACGCCCCGGCTCATTGTACCCGCCTCACTCGCTCCCTCTTGTCCCTCCCATGACAGATTCTTCTCAAAAGCTGAGTTTCCGGAAAGCATTGATCGCAACCGCAGTATGTCCCATTTTTTCACCTCATGAGACGCTGGTTTATCAGTGACCGAAAGCCGCACGGTGATATCTGTTATTCCGCATTGGCAGCATTTCATTAAAGGGCGATATGCTTCAGCAAGGAACTTAGTCCCATTTGCTGAAAGGATGTTATGGAGGAAAACACTGGGGTTGCTTTGTTTCTTTAAAATGTTGATCAGGAATCAAAATGACCAGAATATTCCTGCTTCACAAATAACTGACGTTAAACTGTGTTTATAGTAAAACTGACAAAACGACACACGTGCACACGTACACACGCACATACACGCACGCGCACACACTTAAACTCACAAATTGTGGGTCCCACATACTACTGATTAAGTGTATGTGTCAGGGGCAATCATCAAGTGACACTGGTTTATCATTAACCGAAAGCCGCCCGGTGATTTCTGTTATTCCGTATTGGCAGCATTTCATTAAAGGGCGATCTGTTTCAACAGGGACATTAGTCCTGTTTGCTGAAAGGATGTTATGGAGGAAAACACTGCAATAGCGCTGTTTCTTCTGAATGTTTATCAGTGATTAGGGATCAGAATGATCAGAATATTCCTGCTTCACAAATAACTGATGTCTGTTTTTATTGTAAAACTGACAAAACCACACACGCACGTACACACACACAACACACGCACACTCAAAGTCACAAATCGTAGGTCGCACACACTACTGATTAAGCGTAACTGTCACGGGCGATCATTTTTTTCACCCCATAAAATGTTAGTTCGTCAAAGATAGAAAGCAGCGCGGTGGTTTCTATTATTCCTTATTGGCAGCATTCATTTAATATAATGATATAAAAAATCATACAAAATGGTATAGAATCTGCGTCGTAGACTTATTTTTTGTCATATTTCTTCAAAGAAATCTTTAATTAGTTTGCTTAAAAAAATCTTACGCCACACCTGTGAACCGTTGAAAATCGCTGATCTTAATCAATCAATATATATTTGAACCGGTGCTCTAAAATATCTGTGCCTCGTAGAATTCAGTGTCCCTTCTCTTAGGTGCACTGAGATGTGATTGCTGCGGAACTCCTCTTGTTCGCGTGCCTTTGCGCGCCGCTTGTCTTTTGTTTTAACGCATGCTCTGTGCAAAATGCTGTCATATCTTGTTATTAAACATGCACGCGCAGCGATGTCCTGATGTCTGCGTTCTAAGGCTGCAAGTATATTAAACGCTATTGACGTTTTACCAAGGTGCTCTGTGATTGAGGGCAGACAGTAAACTTTGTTAAAATGATATCGAAAAATACCAGTCGTCAGTTGTATTTTCAGTCGTTTTGCCGTGTTTACTGTTCTGTTACCAAAAAATTCTTCAACGGGGCTCATCAACAAAGAAACATGCTTAGTAAGATTTAGTAAAATATAAGTAATAATAATACATTGCTCGACACCCAGTAACACTTTACAGACATTTAAAAGACTGCTCGTTAAAATAAATGTAGCAATCCATTGTCATGCTATAAGTGATAGCTTGCTCTTAAACATTTGCACAGGTGGTTTTTCCTGGGGATAAAAAAGGAAAAAAAAATCCATGGGAAAGGCTTTGTTGTTGAACTCAAATTTCACCTCCGCCATGTGAGTCATTAAAACTATTGGAATGAAAACGCTTGTCTCATCCACATGATCGGGACGCTCATTTCCATGGCTGCTGCAGAGCCGTAAAATGTGTGTCCTCTGACTGCTGATTAAAAAATGAACACTAGAGAGGTAAAATTATGCAAAATTGATTTTAAAAGGTCGTAGGTATAGTTTTATATATAATCTTCTCCACTATGTGTCTGTATCCTATCCCCTACAGGGAACACTCATTTCCATGGCTGGAGCAGATCCGCTTGTGTGCACCCTATCTGCTGCTTTCAAAATGAACCCTGGATAAGTAATATTATCTGAAATCCATGGTAAAAGATTGATGAAAGTCTTCTACATCACTTTCAAGTCTACTATGTCCCATTATCCTCTCCACTCAAAGGGACACTCACTTCTACAGCTGAGCTTTTGCCTCAGAGTTGTGAGCCCCAACTGTTGTTTTTGCAGAATGAACATTAGACAGCTCAAATTGTTATTGGATTGGCTATTTTTTTCATTATATATTAATTTATTTATTCATTCAGCCTCTGTTAAAAAAAGCACATTTTCCCTTAGAGGACAAATAGAATTCTATCTATCTATCTATCTATCTATCTATCTATCTATCTATCTATCTATCTATCTATCTATCTATCTATCTATCTATCTATCTATCTATGAGATTTTGAAACATTCATATTATTTGTCAAATGAGGTACCAAATATCCACTGATACACATTTGTATGACAAGTCAATTAAAGAGTCCGACAAACAGCAACTGAGATATTGAAACATTTTATTGAATCTGTTCTGACAGTTATAGTCTTTTAATTAAAATAATGATTATAATTATCAGAAAACGTAGCCATTTTAATGTCAGCATAAAACCAGGCCAGTAACATCTTTGTGAAATAATATCAGCAGTTTTATAAATTCCAGAATGTACACCGATAGCACTGGCATGAACTTCCTTACAAGTATCCTTTGTCTCCTAAACTCAACAAATAACTTTCATATTCCTCCTGTTGCCCTGCTAGTCTTTTCGACAATAGTAAAGGTCATCCCCTTGAAAAAATTATATTCACGCACCAATTAATAATATGGTTATAATGTAAAACACTTCAAAGAAACCTGCAAAATGTACATTTTCTTTGTTTAAGTTGACTTCTTCAATGGATCTAACACTTACAACATGGGGCACCACAACACACATACACAAATATCTTTCAGTATTTTTAAAAATAGCCTTGAAAATTGTTAGTATCTGTTCTCTATCCAAGCCACCCATTTACAAAAGAGATTTACAGGCTTGGGCCAAAAGATAAAAAATTAGACGGAAAGAAATGCCAGTCTAGTGCTTGCCACGCTGACACTCGCTCATACTACTACAGTTTAAAAGTGCAACTCAACCTGATGCCAACTCTTTCAGATGGGTAGTGAAACCTGGAAAATGTATTAATTGGCACAGGAAAAAAGTTTAAAGACTTATTCTGACAGTGACCAAGTTGGGGATTGTTGATCTGTGAAGTGGCAGTAAAAATAAAAAAATATTTAAAAAATCTGATTACAAAATATATCAAGAAACATCAAAAGGTATATAATGATTAATTTATGAAAACTCCATAGAATAGTTTCTAATACATGTTTTTCTTTCAACAGTCATGCTAATGTCAGAATTTGTGTGTTTTATTACCTATACTTTGTGCACATATTGAAGCTGTTTTATGGAAAACGCAAGCACATGAGTAAATAATTGTCAGCGGTTACAATTTAAATGTATATTTGCAGTATATACTGTATCATGAAATGCCAAATTAGAAATGAGAAGATGATGAAAAGTTATTTTTTGCTCAATATACTTTAAACAAACTGATCACAAAATTTCCTAATTAGTTTGACTTTGTTGGTATCCTAGAGTGGCACATTTCTTGGAAGAAGTCCTATCAGGTTTATTTGAATTTTAAAAAACCTAAATAATAATAATAATAATAATAATAATAATAATAATAATATCTTACATTTATATAGCATTTCTCTGGCTACTCACAGTGATTTTCATAGACATATTTAAAAAAGACAGTGTAAGCGCTTGATTTTTTTTTTTTTAATTAGTGGATGAGTGGATGAGTAAGGAACATAGTAGACAAAAAAGTGATACAGAAGACTTCCTTCAATCTTTTGAAATAAATTGTGGACAATTTTGTAATTCCAGTATTAATTTTGCAAGCAGAAGACAGGGGGCACACATTTCTACTCCATAGACCAAGATGTGGAAATGAGTGTCTCTTCTGCTAGAAGGGATTAAGAGACACACTAGATATGAAAGTGCTATAAAAGACTGTCTGATAGGCTTATTAAAGAAACTGTGCACAATTTTAACTGCCTGGTGTTCATTTTGTAATGGACCATGGCAGATGAGGAATGCCACAGACTGCTACAAGTTTTTAAAATACATTTGATGAGTTTTAATCTCCCATGAAAAACGGTGCACAGAACTCCTATGTGTTTTATAGGATAATTGCACCTGCTGTGAAAACAAGATTCCTCTCCAATGTACAGGGGTTAAAGGGTGGTTGTGATAGGAAATTTATTTATTTATTTATATAGAACTATATTTCATTCCAATAGTTTTAATGACTCACATGGCGGAAGTGAAATTTGAGTTGAACAACAAAGCCTTTCCCTTGGATTTTTTTTTCCTTTTTTATCCCCAGGAAAAACCACCTGTGCAAATGTTTAAGAGCAAGCTATCACTTATAGCATAATGGATTGCTACATTTATTTTAACAAGCTGTCTTTTAAATGTCTTTGTAAAGTGTTACTGGGTGTCGAGTAATGTATTATTATTACTGATATTTTACTAAATCTTACTATCCACATTTCTTTGTTGATGAGCCCCGTTGAAGAATTTTTTGGTAACAGAACAATAAACACGCCAAAATGACTGAAAATACAACTGACGACTGGTATTTTTTGATATCAGTTCGGATTCAGCGGGTTGGAAAATGGATGGATGGATGGATTTTAACAAAGTTTACTGTCTGCCCTCAATCACAGAGCATCCCAGTTAAACGTGAATAGCGTTTAATATACCTGCAGCCTTAGAATGCAGACATCAGGACATCGCTGCGCATGCATGTTTAATAACAAGATATGACAGCATTTTGCACAGAGCATGCGTTAAAACAAATTGATTAAGATGAGCGATTTTCAACGGTTCACATGTGTGCCGTAAGATTTTTTAAAGCAAACTAATTAAAAACACAAATAAGTCTACGACGCAGATTCTATACCATTTTATATGATTTTTATATCATTATTTTAATAATATACATACACTATATGTGGACTATAAAGCAATACATGTATAATTTCGTGCATTTTAACCAGTTTACATCTCTCAACTTGTTAAAAATTTGTATATAATCAATTTATATGAACCTTTACTTCAATGATATACACATTATGTTTGTATTGCGTGCGCACCTTACTGTGTAATTATTTCAATGAACTTGTGGTATTGTTGAGCGAATAGTGTCCCTATTTATACTCCACTACGCAGCGGCTGAATTTGATCACGCATTCACACGTATAATAATAATAATAATAATTCCTTACGTTTTATAGCGCCTTTCTTACTACTCAAAGCAATTTGTAAAAATAAATAAATAAATAAAATAACAGAAAGGAAGCCCCCCGGACACAAACCAGTGATCATTTAGCTGTGAGTTAGCATTTTACTCCTACCACCACCTTTTCATGTTAGATACGCCTCATTATAATTTTGAGCACTATTTTTTTATATTTTTTGTCATAAATAAATTATATCAAAAAGGTTTTTTAAAAACCCAATTCAAAGTAAAGAGGGTAAGTAATAACCATTTTCTTTTGTAAGTCAATCAAAAATGCTTAAGCCTAAAAGAACATTGTCCTGTCAAAATAAGAGACTCTTTCGCCTGGTTGATGTGAATCATCTTTAAATGAAATGCTGCCAATAAGGAATAATAGAAATCACCTTGCTGCTTTCTAACTTTGACGAACTAAAGTTTTATTAGGTGAAAAAAATGATCGCCCGTGACAGATACACTTAATCAGTTGTGTGTGCGACCTACGATTTGTGACTTTGAGTGTGTGTGTGTTGTGTGTGTACACGTGCGTGTGTGTGGTTTTGCCAGTTTTACAATAAAAACAGACATCAGTTATTTGTGAAGCAGGAATATTCTGATCATTCTGATCCTTGATCACTGATAAACATTCAGAAGAAACAGCGCTATTGCAGTGTTTTCCTCCATAACATCCTTTCAGCAAACAGGACTAATGTCCCTGCTGAAACAGATACCCTTTAATGAAATGCTGCCAATACGGAATAACAGAAATCACCGGGCGGCTTTCGGTTAATGATAAACCAGCGTCTCTTGATGATCGCCCCTGACACATACACTTAATCAGTAGTATGTGGGACCCACGATTTGTGAGTTTAAGTGTGTGTGCATGCGTGTACGTGCGTGTGTACGTGTGCACGTGTGTCGTTTTGTCAGTTTTACTATAAAAACAGTTAAACGTCAGTTATTTGTGAAGCAGGAATATTCTGGTCATTTTGATCCGTGATCAACATTTTAAAGAAACAAAGCAACTCCATTGTTTTCCTCCATAACATCCTTTCAGCAAATGGGACTAAGTTCCTTGCTGAAGCATATCGCCCTTTAATGAAATGCTGCTAATGCGGAATAACAGAAATCACCGTGCGGCTTTCGGTCACTGATAAACCAGCGTCTCATGAGGTGAAAAAATGGGACATACTGCGGTTGCGATCAATGCTTTCCGGTAACTCGGCTTTTGAGAAGAATCTGTCATGGGAGGGACAAGAGGGAGCGAGTGAGGCGGGTACAATGAGCCGGGGCGGGACGGAGCGGGGTGAAGAGGCGGGTATCTGTGCAAGTGTTTTAAATAATGAAAGGAAAAAAAGTGCTTTGAAATCGAGGACCCCCAACCAAGAGGGCTTACGAAACAAAACGCGACAGACAGGCATATGCTACTTGCATAAAATATGCACAATAATTACAACAGTGTTGAAGCAATGATGAAGTGAAAGGGAGATGCTAAACATGGGTGGCCACGTTGTGCCTGCCCGTAAATCCCAACCAATGTATATATTTGAACGGATCTATCTGAACCAATATATATATATGAACGGATGTATCTGAACCAATGTATATATTTAAACCAATCTATTTAAACCAATATATATATCGAAACCAATGTATATCAACCAATATATATATCTCAACCAATGTATATATTTGAACGGATGTATTCAAACCGATGTATATATCTGAACGGATGTATCTCAACCAATGTATATATATCAGAATGGATCTATGCAAACCAATTTATATATATCTCAACCAATGTATTTAAACCGATGTATATATCTGACCGGATGTATTCAAACCGATGTATATATCTGAACCAATGTATCCCAACCAATGTATATATGTGAACCGATATATATATCTGAACGGATGTATTAAAACCAATGTATATATTCAAACCAATGTATCCGAACCGATATATATATCTGAACCAATGTATATATTTACTAACCAATCTTTTTTTCCTGAACGGCCCCTCATAGTATATATATATATATATATATATATATATATATATATATATGTGTGTATATATATATATATATATACTAGCAAAATACCCGCGCTTCGCAGCGGAGAAGTAGTGTGTTAAAGAGGTTATGAAAAAGTAAAGGAAACATTTTTAAAATAACGTAACATGATTGTCAATGTAATTGTGTTGTCATTGTTATGAGTGTTGCTGTCATATATATATATACTAGCAAAATACCCGCGCTTCGCAGCGGAGAAGTAGTGTGTTAAAGAGGTTATGAAAAAGTAAAGGAAACATTTTAAAAATAACGTAACATGATTGTGAATGTAATTGTGTTGTCATTGTTATGAGTGTTGCTGGCATATATATATACATATACACATATACACACACATATACACACATATACAGATATATTATATATACATATACACATATTTTTTATATATATATATATATATATATATATATATATATATATATATATATATATATATATATATATATATATATACACATACATACATACATATACACACATAGATGCACTTACAATAACATAGAAATCAATATAAACAACATGAACATCATTATCATATGAGAATATGAAGTAATATATAAGAAGCACATTTCATATAAATATAAATTATTAAACAGTAAAATCTTCTTCTATAATTTGCTACCGTGGCTTTTCGTTGGTCTGTCCAGGATTTTAAATCACCTGTAGCTTGCAAACCGTTTCACCTATTGACTTGAAATCTGGTACACATATAATACGTCACGTCTGCTATCCGCTTTATGGGTGATGATTGTATTACTGTTTTTATGTTTATTTTATTTTAGAATCAACTCCTATCTGCGCACACCAGGGCGTCCGTGGGCGGATGCGTATGGTGTATTCACTCCATGTTATCGTGCATTGCGCTGTCAGTGTTATTTTGATAAAAGAAGTTGAACAATATATAAGAAGCGTATAAATTATTAAACAGTAAAACATTAACATTTAAGAAGTAAAGTTACATGAAGTACTACTGCAGTGCCTTCGGGTATACCTCATTTTTTGTTTGCCCATTACATGCTTAAATGTATAAATGTTTTGGTGCACCTACCTGAGAACACGCGACATATAACCGAGCGTGGGAGAAGCATGGATTTTAAACACGCGTTGAGTTCATCTGTTGGTCTCCCTCGTGGAATAACTGGTAATGTTTGACTAAAATCTACAGCGAGTAAAACGACATTACCTCCTATTTTTTTTTTTACGATCTCTGAGATCTTGCTTTTTTCGGTTCAAGGCTTCATAAGCTCTTTTATGTTGTATGGTGTACTTATCCCAAACCATCATCTTTGAATGTTGCAAGACTTTCGCCTTGTATGTAGATCGGGGTAATTACATTCATTGCATTCCTAGTCTGAATCACAATCTGATTGTATGGGTGGTTACCTGGCACTGTAGGGTTGCCACCCATCCTTTAAAATACGGAATCGTGCCGGGTTTGAGAATGAAATTGCGCGTCCCGTTTTGAATCAATACTGGACGGGATTTATCCCATATGTTTTGTATCATTTTTTTTTAAAGCAGCGTCTCATGCAAATTATCCCACACGCATTTTATGAAGATGCCTCCTTTCCTACTTTGGATTGGGTAATACTTGATGTCATCGTTAGTTTGATTGGTGTTTTCAACTGTCCAGT